>NC_056737.1:1033589207-1033696074 GCF_019279795.1 Protopterus annectens
GCTATTTTCTGACCAAGTTGTCAGAAGCTTAGTATGGTGAAAATTCAATGAGCAGACAGACCATTTGTTCCGAGTGATTTACTCAATGATCCGAGCCATTTGCCAGGAATTCAGCATATTCAGAGATCCTACCAATTTCACCTATGCTACATGCTCTATGGAAAATTTAGGAAACGTAACAGAAATGGAGCTAAGAAAGACAAGTCAAGAAAGTACAGCTGTTTAAGCAAACTTATCATAACAGTAGATGTTCAAATGGTAACCGCTGCAGTAGTCTTAGCTATACGGGTTATATCCTGCCAAGGATATAACAGGCCAACTTCCAAAGCTTCAGGGCACCTTCCACACTCCCAAACTGTCAGACAGCTGGAGTTGAGCCAACTAAAAGACAAGTTTGGTTGTCAAGCCCTTCAAAGCTTTTCTGACAGTACAGAGAGGCTGATCTCTGAAAAGACGGTGTTAGGACAAAAAAAATAACCAAACCCAGGCATAAAAAACGCACCATAAGGGGGATGGAGAGAAGGAGCAGCTACTGCAGCAGTGATCACTTGACCATCTGTCATGGTAAGATTGCTTCCACAACTGTACTATGTTCATTATACTGACTACTACTGCTGTAACCTTATCTATATGGGTAGATTATCCTAGCTTACATTTGGGAGATGGAAGGAGAAGAATCCAGGAGCCCCTAGAGAATGGTCTTTGCAAAGCCTGATCTAGCACCTAGGAAGGAATCAAGCTTAGTGTTTCGTAAAAGTATGTACAGAGGGCCAAGTTGCAGCTTGTAGAATACTTCTAGAATCCAACCCTTTCCAAAAAGCCACAGATGAAGCAAAGGCCCTGACAGAGTGGGTCTTGATATTGACTGTAATAGCTTGCTTTGCTATGCTGAGTACAGCAAAAGGTAACTGCCTCAGACAACCACCATTTGGAAATAGTCTGTTTTGACAGATTGTCCCTTTTTATCCTCACAATAAATGAACAAGTGATTCAAAGATCAGAAAAATGTAGTTCTGTCAAGACAGAACCAGAGTTATCTAAGATCATCAAAGGTATGGAGTATTCTCCCTCATTCTTGGGTTCAGGAAAAAAATGGGGAGATGTACAGTTTGGCTTAAACTCTGATACCACTTTATGCATAAAAGGAGGATTTGTTCTCAAAGAAACCTTGTTCCTGGTGGAAATTAGATAAGGTTGACTCACCGTAAGAGCCTGCAAATCAGACACCTTGCCTGCAGAAGTCAGGGCAATCAGTAAAACTCTTTCATAGCAAGAGCCTCAAGTTACTCAGGTTAGCTGGTTCAAATGGAGCTAGTGCTAGCTTCACTTACACAAAATTAAGATCCCAGGAGGGGACACTGATTTTCTTGAAGGTACCTTATGCAAAACCTCTTTCAAAAAACCTTTTGATATGGGAATGCATTAAACAGGAGGATCTATGAGCAGATGTGCTGAAATGGCTGATAAAATGAACCTTGACAGAAGAGTAAGGCCACAGGATATTACCCCACACAAATATTGTAAAACCAGAGAACAAGCAACCTCAAATGGGCACTAGCTATGCTGCTGGCACCAACTAGGAAACTTTTTCTACTTGCTAATATACAATTTTCTAGTAGCAGGCTTTCTTGCCCCATCAGCACCTACTGCACATCCTCAGTAAACAGGTGCCTAAAAGGAATTAAGGCCCCACCATCCAAGAAGTCAACTCACACTGACTGGTGTCAAGTGTTATCAACCACACCCATTCTTGTGCAAGTAGAGCCCATCTGAGGGGAAGTGTACGGTAATTGCCCCTGGTCATTTCCAAAAGGAAGAACCATGGCTGCCTGGGCCAGAAAGGAATCATCACAATGATCTTGGTGTATTCCTTCTGAATCTTCAGGAGTAACCTGTATATTAGAGAAAAGGTAGAAAACCACACAGGTAAGGAAAAGAAAAGGGATCTTCCTTCCAGGACTTCTTGGAAGGAATCCCAGAGCAGAATCCTTCTAGTTGATTGTTCAGATAGGAAGCAAACTGGTCTACTTGAGGCACTCCCCACAGATGGATCAAACCTTGTAACACCCCCGATCTAGTTTCCATTTGTGAGGGTCTGCTCTTGCTCTGCTCAGCTTGTGTGCCACACAAATGCGCTTTCAAAGACTGTAGGATACCTTTAGACAAACAGTGCTGTGAAGCTATATCCCATTCTAGGATGGCTAGTTTGAAAAGGGGGTATGATCTGATTCTCCTTGATTGCTGACGTACCACGACACTGGTATTATCCGTAACAACTTGAAGTCCCAGGGACCAAAGAAGATTGACAGAGCCGAGTGCTTGCATCTGTCCTTTGCATCCCACACACCTTGCACTTTTATCACGCCTACAATTTGCTCCTCAAGCAAACTCCAAAAACATCTATGGTGACTGAATGCTTTGGAAAGCACAGTTGTGTACACTTGCCATAAATGTAGATGTTAGAGTGTATTCACTGTTGCAGTCATTACACTTGGGTAATCTGCTGGCAGGTTGCCCTCAGTCGACCTGATTAACAAAGTCTTGGGTCCTGCGTCAGTTGCTGTCCCTTCTTCCATGACGTCAGGTCATCAGGGGTATAAAACATGCAGCCAACGCCATTTTCATCAGTTTTTCTCGACACAGATGTCAGGTGCCCCCCAAATGGGGAGCAAAATATAAAAATATAAAAATATATATGCATGTAATTTAGAACACAACAAATATACCTCCAAATAAAAGCAAATACACCAAAAACGCTTTTGAGCAAAGTAAAAGAAAGAGGAGGTATAATAAAAGAAAAAAAGTTGGCTGGCGGGTGGGTAACCAGGACTGCAACAGTGAATACACTTGAACATCTACATTTATGGTAAGTGTACACAACTGTACTATGTTCATGTTTCACTGTTGCAGTCATTACATTTGGGTAGAATCCCAAAGCTATGGTTGGGAGGATGGAATTATACAGCATTAGGATCAGTTATAAGGCCCTGCAGGACAGCAGTGGCAAAACCTGATCTGGATTTAAAGAGAGGAGAGGTAAATGGTAATGTTTGGTGAACGTATGAACTGAGCTCCAGGTAGCAGCTTCTAGAATGTCTCTGGTAGGAACACCTCTGAGAAAGGCTGTAGAAGTAGATGCAGCCCTGGTGGAATGAGATCTGATCCTCTGGGAGATAGTTTTACCATGGTGCATATAGCAGAAATGAACATAATGGCTTATCCATTTGGAAATAGTCTGCTTTGAAATAGCCTTTCCCTCTGTCCCTGCAGCAAATGCCAGCAGTAGTTAAGATTTTCTTAGAGACTTTGTCCTGTTTAAGTAAAATCTAAGTTGTCTGTGTACATCCAGTGAATGCAGAATCTGTTCCCCCTTGTTCTGTGGATTGAGAAAGAAAGTTGGCAAATGAATTGTTTTGATTAAGAGCCACAATGG
This sequence comes from Protopterus annectens, assembly GCF_019279795.1. Lineage (NCBI taxonomy): Eukaryota > Metazoa > Chordata > Ceratodontiformes > Protopteridae > Protopterus > Protopterus annectens. Next base: position 1,033,592,641 of record NC_056737.1, read on the forward strand.
ATACCACCTTAGGCATGAAGGATGGATTGGTCCTAAGACACACCCTGTCCGCATGAAAAATAATGAAAGGCTCCACTGCCATAAGAGCCTGTAATTCGGAAATCCTTCTAGCTGAAGTGACTGCTAAAAGGAAAAAGTACAGTTTTGTACCTACCATAAATGTAGATGTCCGATAGATATGCAACTGCAGTCATAACATATGGGTTGTCCTGCCTCAGGCAGCCCTCGGTCGGCCGGATTCCAAAGTCTGGGTCCGACGTCGGCTGATGTCGCATTTCTCTCCGTCAGAGCGGCTGGAGAACATAAGCATCAGCAGACGCCATTTTCTTCAGTGTTTCTCGCCCCAGATGCCAGGTGCCCTCCAAGGAAGGCTGTAATCAAATTGGAAGACAAAAACAGGATTCCAGACAAATAAGTAAGCAATAAACAGATACACCATAACAGATATCCCCAGCTAAGAGAAACAGGGATAGGAGTGGACCCAAGGCATAGAGGGGTATGGAGGAGGAATCCGACTGCAGTTGCATATCTATCAGACATCTACATTTATGGTAGGTACAAAACTGTACTATGTCCTTCAAGAATGCAACTGCAGTCATAACATATGGGTTGAATACCATAGCTTAGCTGGGGAGGAGGAATGCTCTAGGAAAGAGATGGTGTGGCAATCAAACCCTGCAGGACTGCCGAAGCAAAGCCTGCTCTGGATCTGGAATATAAAGGGAGATTGTAGTGTTTGGAGAATGTATGCACGGAGCTCCATGTAGCAGCTTCTGGAATGTCTTTTGTAGGCACCCCTCTTAAGAATGCTGTAGAGGTGGCTGTAGCTCTGGTGGAGTGTGGTCTGACATTGGCTGGAACATTCTTCCCATGGAAGGAATAACAAAATCTGATGCAATGTCCAATCCATTTTGAAATAGTCTGTTTGGAAATTGCTTTTCCTTGTACTCCAGTGGCGTAAGCTACAAAAAGCTGATCAGACTTCCTACTGGTCTTGGTTCTGTCCAGGTAGTAACGAAGTTGTCTGTGAATGTCCAAGGTATGCAGCAGTCTTTCCCCTTTGCTCTCAGGATTGGGGAAGAAAGTAGGCAGGTGAATAGCTTGATTTAAAGAAACCATATAAAAGTAGGGTTGGTTCTTAAGGAGACCCTGTCTCTGTGAAAGATTATGAACGGTGGTGTTGCCATTAGGGCCTGTAGTTCCGAAATCCTTCTTGCAGAGGTAATTGCCAACAGGAAAGCTGTCTTCCATGATAAAAATTGTAAGTCCACTGAAGCTGCTGGCTCAAAGGGAGGTAGAGTCAGTTTTTCTAGGACAATGTTGAGGTCCCAAGCTGGCACTGGAGCCTTTCTTGGTGGCTTAATGTTCCTGATTCCCCTGAGGAATTGCCTTAAAGGATGTGAAAACACAGGCGGATCAGTGTTATATCTAGCTGAGATAGCTGAAGCATGCATCTTTATGGAAGAATATGAGAGTCCATTCTGTAGCATATCTGCCAAATATTCCAGGATGAGTGGGATATTCAATAATGATGCATCATGTCCCTTGCTGGTATTCCAAATGCTGAATCTCTTCAATTTTGCTAAGTAAACCTTTCTGGTGGATGGTCTTCGAGCTTCTGTTAATATCCGCTGAACTTCCTTGGAGAGAGATAGATTGAGGTTATTCATGGGATCTCCCAGGCTGTTAGCTGCAGTGTCTGAAGGTTTGGATGCACTGTTTGGAAGTTGTGTTGGGTCAAAAGTAGGGGCCATTGGGGAAGGGCCCACTTTTTGTTGTGACATATGCTCCATAGTAGTGGGTACCAGTGTTGTCTTGGCCAGTCTGGAGCTATTAGGATCCCCCTTGGGCCTCTCTGCTTTGATCTTTAGTAATACTGTGGTCAGTGGCAGAGGTGGGAATGCATAGATTTTTAGAAAGTTCCAGTTGAATGAAAGAGCATCTATTTTCCAAGCTTGTGGATGGTATGTCCTTGAACAGAATTTTTGTAGATGATGGTTGAGGTGGGAGGCAAATAGGTCTACTTCTGGCCTGCCCCATGTCGAGGTGAGTTGTGTGAAGATTTTCAGATGTAACCTCCACTCGTGTGGATCTATGAAATTCCTGCTTAGGCTGTCCGCCAGCACATTGTCTTTGCCTGGAACAAACTGGGATTGCAACTGTATGTTTAGGCTCAGTGATTTTTCCCAAAGATTCATTGTCAGTCTGCAAAGGGGGTAGGAATGGGTGCCCCCTTGCTTGTTTATGTACCACATCACAGTGGTGTTGTCTGTCCATATCAGTAGTTGGCCTGGCTGAAGTTGTTGTCGAAAGGCCTCGATGGCATGCATTACTGCCAGCATTTCCTTTTGGTTTATATGCAGATGTGTTTCCTTTGGAGACCATTGTCCTTGTATACATCTGCCCTCCATGTGCGCCCCCCATCCAAGGTCTGAGGCGTCTGTGGTCATGGTCTGTGTTATCTGAGGTTTTTTAAATGACATACCTGTGTTTGCCTGGCTTACCGAGGCCCACCATAGGAATTCCTTTTGTAGGCATGGAATGAGCGGTATGGTTGTCTCTAGGTTGTTGCTGTGCTGAGACCATAGGCTTTTTAGGTACCATTGAAGCTTTCTCATGTCTAGTCTTGCTAATGGAACCAGGAGAATGCAGGATGCCATGTAACCCAGGGCCTGTAGGAATCCCCTTGCAGTCATCTGGGTGAGTTTTGCCAAACCTTTGAAATAATGAGTTAACTTCTCTTGCTTGTCTTCTGTCAGGTAAGCCATTTGAGAGGCTGTGTCTAGATTGGCTAAGAAGGTTATTTGCTGGGATAGCTGAAGTCTTGACTTTTGGAAGTTGACTGTGTATCCCAGAGCCTGTAGCAATTGTATGACATAGTTCAAGTTTTTTGTCAAAATCAATTTGTCGTCCGCTTGTATGAGGCAGTCGTCCAGGTATGGGTAAATTTGGATCCCCTGGAGCCTGCAATGAGCAATTACTGAAGCCAGGCATTTTGTAAATACTCTGGGCGCCGTAGATAAGCCAAATGGCAATGCTGAGAATTGATAATGCTCTGGCCCTGCAAGAAATGAGGTATCTTCTGCAGCTGTGTCTGATAGGGACATGCAGGTATGCCTCCTTGAGGTCCAGAGTAATCAGCCAAGACCCCTTGCCCAGCATGGGAAGGAGTTGCTGTAGAGTCAGCATTTTGAACTTTAGTACTATGAGAAAAGTGTTTAATGCGGACAAATCCAGTATTGGTCTCCATTGAGTTTCTTTTCTTGGAACAAGGAACAGTCTTGAGTAAAACCCCTGGCCTTGTTCTTGTTTTGGAACTCTTTCTATTGCTTTGATCTGAGCAAGCAGAGAAATTTGCTTGATAGCCTCTGCCCTCTGGTTTTGTGGTAGGTTTGGCATGCCTTGTTTTCTTGGTAAGGTATGAAAGTGGAACCTGTAGCCTTGGTCTATAATGTCCAAAATCCATTTGTCAATCTGTGCCAATTGTCTGAAAACAGAGATAATTTTCCACCCAAGGGAGCTTTTATTTGCTCCTTGGTCAGCGGAAGTAGAGGAAAGTCATTGAGATTGTCCCTGTGGGGCAAGGGAGACCCCTGTGTCACTTCTTTGGTTTGCTGGTTGCCATTGTCGTCCCCTGTAAGAACCTCTGTATTGTCCTCTTCCTCGGCCACGCCTGTTTTTACCCCTTTGAAATTTTTCAGGATTAGGAAAGGACCTGTTTTTTGAAGGCCAATTCCTGCTGAATCTGGGTGGCTGAACCTGGAGGAAATCTTTGACCGTCTGAACTGATTTTGCTTTTTCTTCGATGGACTTTAACACATCTTTAGCATTAGTACCAAAAAGCTTGTTCTTTTCCAAAGGTGCATCAAGAAGTTTTGCCTTAACATGATCTGGTAGAGGTTGTTCTTTTAACCATGCATGTCTACGAATGACCGCCCCTGTCATAGCTGCCCTACATGAAGCTTCCACTGCATCATATCCACACTGCAGAAAGTAATTGCTGACTTGCTGAGAATTATGTACAGCTTCCTGCAAAGACTTCCTGTCTAAAGGTTCAGGAGAGGCCAATGTTTTCTGTAAATCATCTAACAGGTAATCCTGATATTGAAACATATGAGAGAGACAATTCAGAGCTCTCATAGATAAAGTAGTGGAGGTGTAGACCTTTTTCCCCCATCTCTCTAATGACCTAGCTTCCCTGTTGGAAGGCAAGGGATTTTTGGAGGTGGATGCTGAAACCCCTTTAGGTCCCTGAGAAATAGTTTCTAAATCAACAGCATGGGCCCTAAAGAAATGAGAATGCGTTTCTGGGACCCTATAATATCTGTCTGGCTTGGCTGGGGCAGGAGGAAGAGTATCCGGGGTAACACTGGAGTCAGAGTATAGGTCATCCAAAACATCAAGCACAGGAGGTATAGCCAGGGGCCTGTGTTGGGGTTTTTTAAGGAAGGTTCGAAGGCGCTTTCTGGAATCAGAATATTCCTGGCCTTGCCACTTAAAATGTTCCCTCATGGTATGCAGAACTTCCCCAAAAGAAATATCCTCAGGAGGGAGGCCGAGGGATGGAATCCTCTGCATCAGAGTCCTCATAGGTCTGGAAGGGCTCTTCCTGGCCATCGGAGTGAACAGAGTCCTCAGAATCTTCATCTGAAGGGATAAGGTCAGAGGGTTCAGCCCGGGGCCTCTTATCAGGAGGAGGCTGGGATCCTCTCTCAGGATGGGCCTGTGAACCTCTAATCATGGAAATTAAGTCTGCGGCCATAGTCATGATTTGTGTTTCAGGAGTAGGCTGAGGTAAGGCCTTAACAGTAAGGTGCTTGGTCTTGCTGGCTGCCTTAGCACGTGTGTAGGCCTTAATAGACATGGTCATAGGAGGCCTAGCAGCTCCACGTGCAGGAGTGACCTTATCTACAGCAATGGTCTCGGGCATTTCCTCGGTTTCAGTATCCGGAGGAAAATCTATAACTGGCGTCGGTGTGGCTTCCGGTATCGGAGGTGTCGGTAAAGCGGTGACTTCGGTTCGGAGTGGTGAAATAACTGTCTCAGGGGGAACCGGAGCACTCGCGGTAGGTTTTGGCGTGGAGTCGGTGGAAGACGCGGGCCGAGGATGTCGGTCCCGGTCTTCGTTTCTTAGGAGTCTGCGATGTCGGAAGTTCTGACGGCATTGTATAAGCAAATTTATCGCCGAAAAAGTCTTCAGCGAACTCCGCCCGGCGCCTAAGAGTGCGCTTATTGAAGCGAGCACAGGCGACACAGGCCGAGACGTCGTGGTCTGGGCCAAGGCAAGGAAGACAGTAAGAGTGGAAATCCTTATGAGGTATTTGTTTACCACAAGACAGACAATTGTTAACTTTTTCAGTAATTTCTGACATCGGCTGAGGCAAGAAAGATCCCCAACGGGGTACTTAGCTTTTTTGATGACTTCGGATTCGAAGAATACAGGAGCTGACTGACCGGCACTTGCGAACTGCTTCTGCTTCGGGCACCGCGCGGCAAGAAAGACTGAAGAAAATGGCGTAGGCTGATGCTTATGTACTCCAGCCGCTCTGACGTCAGAGAGAAATGCGACATCAGCCGACGTCGGACCCAGACTTTGGAATCCGGCCGACCGAGGGCTGCCTGAGGCAGGACAACCCATATGTTATGACTGCAGTTGCATTCTTGAAGGACATCTGTTTTCCAAGAGAGAAATTTTAAGTCTGCAGTAGCAGCTGGCTCGAAAGGAGGGAGAGTGAGTTTTTCCAATACAAAATTGAGATACCAGGCAGGGGATGGAGCTCTCCCGGGTGGTCTTAAGTTTTTGGCCCCTCTGAGATGCTGCTTTAGCAGAGAATGAGAGAACAGGGGAGGTTCTGTGTTATAATGAGCTGAAATGGCTGAGGCATGGATTTTTATGGGAGAAAAGGACAGGCCCTTGTGAAGCATCACAGTTAAGTATTGTAAAATCTGAGGAATATTGGGCACTGCTGTGCTTATCCCTTGTGATTGATTCCAGGCACAGAATCTTTTCCATTTGTCAGCAAAAGATTGTCTAGTACTAGGCCTTCTTGCCTCCAAAATGACATCCATCACAGGTTTGCGGAGGGATGCTAAGAGTGAATTTAGGTGATTAGCCATGCTGCAAGATTCAAAGTTTGGAGCAGAGTGTGCAGAATTTGGTTGTTCTGCTGAGACAGTAAGTAAGGTGTCTCAGGCAGGTGCCACGGTGGAAGGTGCGACGCATTGCGCAGGAGTGGGTACCAGTGTTGGTGAGGCCTGTCTGGAGCAATCAAAATAATTTTTGGTTTGTCCAGTTTGATTTGTAGTAGAACTTTGGAGAGCAGAGGCAGAGGGGGAAAAGCATAGAATGATAGGTTTTTCCAGCCGAATGATAGAGCATCCACTTTCCAGACTCTTTTCTGATGAGTTCTTGTGCAGAATTTGTCCAACTGACAGTTCTGGGGTGAGGCAAAAAGATGCGTGTCTGGACTCCCCCATTTGCGTGTCAACATACTGAAAATCTGTGGTTCCAGTTTCCATTCATGTAGGTCCATGAGATTTCTGTTTAGTTTGTCTGCCAGAGTATTCAACTTTCCTGGCAGGAATTGAGTTTGCAGTTGTATTTGATAGGTCAAGGCCTTGTTCCACAATGCCACGGCTACTCTGCAAAGGGAGTAGGAGTGTGTACACCCTTGCTTGTTTATGTACCACATAACTGTGGCGTTGTCAGTCTTTATCATTAATTGTCCTGGATGAAGGTAGGCCTTGAAGGCCGTCAGTGCATTCTGTACAGCTAGCATCTCTTTTGATTGATATGAAGGTGCATTTGATTTGGGCTCCATTTGCCTCAAATGCACTTCCCTGCCAGATGAGCCCCCCAAGCATAGTCTGATGCGTTTGTAGTTAGGGTCTTTGCGGCAGGGGGTGGAGTGAATAGCAGTCCCTAGTTTTGGTGGCAGGCCTCTGCCCACCATAGGAACTCTAGCTGCAGGCAGGCTATGATCGGAATCATTTTTTCCAGGCTGTGACAATGTTAACTCCATAAACTAAGTACCACTGAAGTTTCCTCACATGCAGTTTTGCATATGGAATTAGAAGAATGCAGGAGGCCATGAACCCCAAGGCTTGCAAATTTGTCTTGCAGATAGCAGGGTTTTTGTGGCCACCTGTTTGAAGTTAATTACCAAATGAATTTGCTTTTGTGGCGTAAGGTAAGCCATCTGGGAAGTTGTATTCAAGCTTGCACCCAGGAATGTAATTTTTTAAGAGGGTACCAGTTGTGATTTATTTTCGTTTATGGTGTACCCTAGACAAGTTAGAACCCTTTTTACAAATGCCAAATGTTTTAGAAGAATGTCCCGGTTTTCTGCCTGAATTAGAAAATCGTCCAGGTAAGGATATATTTGAATATTTCTTTGTCTGCAAAATGCAATTACTGGAGACAGGCACTTTGTGAAGACCCTGGGCACAGCAGATGAGCCAAAGGGCAGTGCATAGAACTGGTAACGCAAGTAGCCTGCTTTGAAGCGGGGTATCTTCTGCAAGATTCCCTGACTGGGATATGCAGGTAAGCCTCTTAAGTCTAGAGTTACCAACCAGGCATCTTTGCCTAGCATAGGAAGTAACTGTTGAAGAGTCAGCATCTTGAATTTTGGAATGTCCAGAAATGTGTTTAGAGTGGATAAGTCCAGAATTGGACGCCATAATTTGCCTTTTCTGGGTACCAGGAAAAGTCTTGAATAGAAACCTTGTCCCTTTTCCTCTTCTGGTACTGGTTGAATAGCCCCCATGTTCATGAGGGACAGTACTTGTTTCTGGGCCTCTGCCCACTGATTTGGGGGCAGGTCTGGCCATCCATTTGAGATTGGCAATATGTGGAAATGAAATCTGTATCCCTGGGATACTATATTTAAAACCCATTTGTCCTGGGTTATAAGTTACCAGTTTCTTGAATGAAGTGCCAGTTTTTCCCCCAAAGGGGTGGCTAAAATGCAAGTGCTTGGTAAGTGTAAAGGGAAGTCATTGAGACTGTTTATCATAGGGAGGTGCCTTGTTGTTTCCAGATTTGGAGGAGGAGGCACCCCATTGTTTTGTTCTAAAAGTCCCTTGCGACTGAAATCTGGAACCTTTGGAATGTCTGGGTTTGACTTGAGTGGCTCTCGAAGGAACTGGAAAGGACCAGTTCTTAGTAGGCCAGTGCCTCCTAAATCTTGGAGATTGCACTTGTAAGAAATCTTTCACAGTTTGCATAGATTTCGCTTTATCTTCCATCTTTTTTAAAACTTCTTCAGCCTTATTACCAAAGAGACGGTCCTGTTGCAAAGGAGCATCCAACAATTTGGCTTTAACATGATCAGGCAGAGTTTGCTCTTTGAGCCAAGCATGCCTTCTTAGCACAGACCCAGTTACAGCAGCCCTGCAAGAGGCCTCCAAAGAATCAAAACCACATTGCAAAGTACGTTTTCCAACTTGTTCAGTTGAATGCAATAAATCCTGTAAATCTTTATTTTCCACACAGTCAGAAATGATCATTTTCTGTTTAAGCAGTCCCACGATATGCTGTTGATATTTAAGCACATGAAATTGACAGTTTAAAGCCCTGATTGCCAAGGTTGTATAAGTGTAAACCTTCTTAACCCATCTATCTAGCACCCTGGAATCTCTATTAGAAGGGGTAGGATTTTTAGCAGTAGAGGCCTTAATGCCATTGGGACCCTGAGAAATGGTTTCAGGATCTGCAATAGGATTTTTGAAAAGGAATTTGTGGGAGACAGGAACCCTGTAGTATCTGTCTGGCTTACAAGGAGCCGGAGGCAGAGAATCAGGAGCCATACTAGATTCTGAAAAAACAATCAACAATGTCTAGAACAGGAGGTACAGCTAAAGGCCTATGCTGAGGAAGAAGAATAAAATCCCCAAGTCTCTTTTTAGAATCAGAGAAATCCTGACTTTCCCAGTGGAAATGCTCCCTTATGGTATGTAAAGTTTCCCCAAAAGAAAAATCCTCAGGGGGAGAAGCAGAAGGAATGGAATCTTCTGCATCAGAGTCCTCATAAGTAGGTAAAGACAAATCCTGTTCATTAGAAGAGTCAGAAAAAGTAGAATCCTGTTCAGCAGATTCATAATCAATTTCTTGCCTAGGCCTCTTAGAAGGGGGAGTTGGCTACCCCTGATCAGAGTAATTAAATCTTCAGCCATTTTGATCATTTGTTTTTTTAGGCATAGGGGCCTGCACATGTGGCCCAGGCGTCATTTTTTTAGACATAGACTTTGGCCTTAGTTTTGACGATGGCGTCGGTCTAATATATAAATCTGAAGGCCTGAAAACACCCTCAGAAGCCAGTGCCTGCACAGCGGCTCCGGATCCATCTCAAGTAGAGACATCCGTGGGTTCCATAATTGAAGAATCTCGCGGCATACCGAACTCTGAATGGGTCTCAATAGAGGCCTGCGAATCAGAAGTAGCGGGTATCAGGGGCTGCGAAAGTGCCTGAGTACCGGCGAACTGGCGACTGGCTTAGGAGAAGCGTCGTCATCAGTTTTGGACCTCGACGGCCTGTCTCTTTCTTTGCATTTTTTTTTAGGGTATTCCGGTAGTCGGATTGCTAACCAATGATACTTCTGGATAATTAAAGCATGAAACAAAATATTTAGAAGCAAAAATATACCGACGTTTAATGGTGCATTGATTAAATTTAGCACAAAACCGACAGCAAGGTACGTTGTGGTCAGGGCCTAGGCAAGGAATACAGTACAAATGAAAATCCTTGAGGTATTTGCTTCCCAAAAGTAATGCAAGTATTGACTTTTACTGACAACGGTAAAGAGCAATAAAAAGTTTCCCCAATGGGGTACTCTGCTTTTTAGTTGAATACTTTGGTTCTGAAACTTGAAAATGAAAATTTCAGGAGTCGGCCGACCGGCACTTGCGAACTGCTTCGGGCACCGCGCGGCAAGACAGACTGATGTAATGGTGTTGGCTGCATGTTTTATACCCCTGACGACCTGACGTCATGGAATAAGGGACAGCAACCGATGCAGGACCCAATACTTTGTTAATCAGGCTGACTGACGGCAACCTGCCAGCAGATTACCCAAATGTAATGGCTGCAACAGTGAAACACGAAGAACATCTAGGGGCTTGCTAGGATGCACTGCAAGACTGCAGAGGCAAACCCTGCCCTTGATTTGGAGAAGAGGGGCAGGAGGTAATGCTTGTTAAAAATGTGAACACATGTCCAGGTGGCAGCTTCCAGGATGTCTCTGGTGGGGACTCCTCTTAGCAAAGCTGCAGAGGTGGAGGCTGCTCTGGAGTGTGTCCTGACTCCCTTGGGAGGGAGGCTTTTCATGCTGGCTTTCCATGCTGTTTGTATCAGAAATGGATGAAGTGTGTTATCCATTTGGAAATGGTTTGCTTGGAGATGGCTTTTCCTTTTGCCCTTGTACCAAAACTAACAAGCAATTGATCAGACTTTCTGAAGTATTTAGTCCTGTCCAGACAGAATCTGAGCTGTCTGTGCACATCTAGAGAGTGAAGAAATCCTTTCCCCCTTGTTCTTGTGATTAGGAAAGAAGATGGGCAAATGAATGGCTTGGTTGAGAGACACACTGGATACCATCTTGGGCATGAAGGATGGGTTAGTTCTGAGGGATACCCTGTCTACATGGATGATGAAGGGTTCCACAGCCATAAGTGCTTGCAGGTCAGAGACTCTTCTGGCTGAGGTGATGGCCAGAAGGAATGCAGTCTTCCAGGAGAGAAAGTTTAGCTCTGCAGAAGAAGCTGGTTGCCACTGGGGATGCACAAGCCAGTGTATGATTTGTGCCAGTCCCAAGCCCAGATAAATGGAGAGGGTTGCGTCAGGAAGGGTATCCGGCATAAAGTTTTGCCAAATCATACATGCGGACAACAGTACAGATATACATACCGGATCAGTCCAGGCCCGGGTTAAGAATGACCGCTACCAGTACTGTTGACCAACAGGGTGCTGGCAGAAATTGGGCTACTGTTGGCCGAAGGAGGAGAAGAGGGGAAAGGCATGCCCAAAGGCAGGTAAAGGGCTAGAACTGTGACAGTGAGGGTCAGAACTTTGAATGCTGGCAATGTGACTGGTATAGGGCGAGAGCTAGCTGATATGATGGGCCGAAGGAAGGTTGGTATATTGCATGTGCAAGAGACCAGATGGAAGGGGAGCAAGGCTAGTGTATTGGAGGCGGGTTTAAATTGTTTTATCATGGTGTGGATGGGAGGAGAAATTGCGTAGGGGTTATCCTGAAGGAACAATATACCAAGAGTGTTTTGGAGGTGAAGAGTGTGTCGGACAGAGTGATGTTTATGAAGCTGGAAATTGATGGTGTAATGATGAATGTTGTTAGTGCATATGCTCCACAAGTTGGGTGTGCGATGGATGAGAAAGAAAAATTTTGGAGCGAGTTGAATGAAGTGGTGGATGACTGTACTCAAGGGTGAGAGACTGGTGATTGGAGCAGATTTCAATGGGTATGTTGGTGAAGGGAACAGAGGGGATGAGGAAGTGATGGGTAGGTATGGTGTTAAACAAAGGAATGCAGGTCAGATGGTAGTGGATTTTGCGAAAAGGATGGACATGGCTGTGATGAATACGTATTTTAACAAGAGGGAGGAGCATAGGGTTACATACAAGAGTGGAGGAAGATGCACACAGGTGGATTATATCTTATGTAGAAGGGTCAGTCTGAAGGAGATTGAAGACTGTAAAGTGGTGGCAGGGGAAAGTTTAGTTAGGCAGCATAGGATGGTGGTTTGTAGGATGACATTGGCGATCAAGAATTGGAGGATGAGTGTGAGGGCAGCACCAAGGATCAAATGGTTGAAACTGAAAAAGGGTAATTGTGAGGTGGGGTTCAGGGAAGAGTTAAGACGGGCACTGGGTGGCAGTGAAGTGTTACTGAATACTGAATAACTGGGTAACTACAGCAGAGCTAGTAAGAGAGATGGCTAGAAAGGTGCTTGGTGTGACATCTGGAAAGAGGAAGGAGGACAAGGAGACCTGGTGGTGGAATTAGCGAAGATGAAGTGGGATTGTCAGAGAGATGAAGAAAGTAGACAAGAGTATAAGATGAGGTGCATGGCAAAGAGAGGTGGCGAAGGCTAAGGATAAGGCGTACGAAGAGTTGTATGAAAGGTTGGACACTAAGGAGGGAGAAAAGGACCTGTACCGATTGGATAGAGAGAGGAACAGAGCTAGTAAAGATGTGCAGCAGGTAAGGGTGATAAAGGATAATGAGGGAAACGTACTCACAAGTGAGGAGTGTGTGTTCAGCAGATGGAAAGAGGACTTTGAGGGCTGATGAATGAAGAGAATGAGAGGGAGAGAAGGTTGGATGATGTGCGGATAGTGAATCATGAAATGCAGTGGATTAGCAAGGAGTAATTAAGGATAGCTATGAAGAGTATGAAGAATGGAAAGGCTGCTGGTCCAAATGACATACCTGTGGAAGCATGGAGGTGTTTAAGTGAAATGGCAGTGGAGTTTTTAACTAAATTGTTTAATGAAATCTTGGAAAGTGAGAGGATACCTGAGGAATGGAGAAAAAGTGTTTTGGTACCGATTTTTAAGAATAAGGGTGATGTGCAGAGCTGTAGTAACTACAGAGGGATTAAACTGATCAGTCACAGCATGAAGTTATGGGAAAGAGTAGTGGAAGCTAAGTTAAGAAAGGAGGTGATTAGTGATCAGCAGTATGGTTTCATGCCAGGAAAGCGCACTACAGATGCGATGTTTGCTCTGAGTGTGTTGATGGAGAAGTACAGAGAAGGTCAGAAGGAGTTGCATTGTCTCTTTGTGGACTTAGAGAAAGCATATGACAGGGTGCCTAGATAGGAGTTGTGGTATTGTATGAGGAAGTCGGGAGTGTCAGAAGTATGCAAGAGTGGTACAGGATATGTACGAGGGTAGTGTGACAGCAGAGAGGTCTGCAGTGGGAGTGACGGATGTGTTTAAGGTGGAGGTGGGATTACATCAAGGATCAGCTCTGAGCCCTTTCTTATTTGCAATGGTGATGGACAGGTTAACAGACATCAGACAGGAGTCCCCGTGGACTATGATGTTTGCAGATGACATTGTGATCTGTAGTGAGAGTAGGGAACAGGTGCAGGAGACGGTGGAGATATGCTCTAGAGAGAAGAGGAATGAAGGTCAGCAGGACTAACACAGAATATATGTGTGTGAATGAGAGAGAGAATAGAAGAATGGTGAAGATGCAGGGACTAGAGGTGGAGAAGGTAGATGAGTTTAAATACTTGGGATCAACAGTTCAGAGTAATGGTGAGTGTGGAAGAGAGGTGAAGAAGAGAGTACAGGCAGGATGGAGTGAGTTGAGACGAGTGTCAGGAGTGAGTTGTGACAGATGAGTACCAGTAAGAGTGAAAGGGAAGGTCTACAAGAGGGTAGTGAGACCAGCTATGTTACATGGGTTGGAGACAGTGGCACTGACAAAAAGGCAGGAGTCGGACCTTGACGTGGCAGAGTTTAAGATATTATGATTTTCACTGGGTGTAACGAGGATGGACAGGATTAGGAATAAGTATATTAGATTAGGTTTGGAGACAAAGCCAGAGGCAAGATTACATTGGTTTGGACATGTGCTGAGGAGGGATGCAGAGTATTCTGGGAAAATATATGCTAAGGATGAAGTTGCCAGGTAACAGGAAAAGGGGAAGGCCTAAGATAAGGTTTATGGATGTGGTGAGAGAGGACATGCAGGTGGTTGGTGTGACAGAGCAAGATGCAGAGGACAGGAAGAAATGGAAACAGTTGAGCCACTGTGGCGACCCCTAACGGGAGCAGCCGAAAGAAAAGAAGAAGCTGGTTCAAAAGGGGGCAGGGTGAGCTTTAACAAGACATAGTTAAGGTCCCAAGCTGGTGTTGGTGCCCTTCTGGGTGGCCTCAAGTTGCTAGCCCCTCTAAGGAACTGTTTGATCAAAGGATGCGAGAAAAAGGGGCTGCTCAGTGGGAAAATGAGCAGAAATAGCGGAGGCAAGAATTTTTATAGAGAAGAAAGAGACCACTGTGTAGTAGGTCAGCTAAGTAATCCAGGATGAAAGGGGTGGAGGGCTGTGCCATATTGGCTCCCTTGGCCTGGATCCAGGTGCAGAACCTTTTCCATTCATCTGCACAAGACTTTCTGGTGCTAGGACGTCTGGCCTCACAGATAACATCCAGAACCTGTTTACGGAGGATGGCAGATTGGGCCAGGGTTAGGGAATAAGCCAAGCTGCCAAACTGAGTGTCTGCAACGTGGGATGCATGAATTCCCCTTCCCTCTGGGGTCAGGAGATTTGGAAAATGCCATGGAGGTAGCGGGGACAGGCTGCACAGCAAGGAGTACCAGTGCTGTCGGGGCCAGTCTTGACCTATAAGAATAGTCCTTGTTTTTTTTCTCCCTTATTTTGAGCAGTAACCTGGGGATGAGAGGTAGGGGATTAAAGGCATAGGCCGGTAGACTGACTCAGGGAAAGGACAGGGCATCCACTTTCCAAGCCATGCAGAGATGCTTTCTGGTGCAGAATTTGCTGAGCTGATGGTTGGTGTGGGAGGCAAAGAGGTCAACCTTCGGTGTTCCCCATTTCTTAGTTATTAAGATGAAGGTACTTCTGTTGAGTTGCCACTTGTGTGGGTCCAGAAGGTTTCTGCTTAATTGGTCTGCCAGAGAGTTGAGAGAGCCTGGCAGGAATTGTGCTATCAGGTGTAGTTGCATGGAGGAGGCTGTGAGCCAAAGGGTCATGGCCAGCCTGCAGAGAGGGTAGGAGCGAGTCCCTCCCTGCTTGTTGATGTACCACATCACAGTGGTGGTGTCCGTTTTGATCAGGAGAAACCCTGGAGAAAGAAGGGGTTTGAAAGCTATCAAGGAGTGCTGCACAGCCATAATCTCTTTTTGACTGATGTGCATACAGATTTCCTGAGGGCTCCATTGGCCCTGTATGCACCTGCCATCCAGGTGTGCACCCCAAGTGTAGTCTGATGAGTCTGTGGTGAGGATCTGGGTGGCAGAGGGTGAGGAGAAGGGCAGTCCCTTGTTGTGGGAGCATGCTGTTGCCCCCCAAAGAAATTCCTTTCTGAAGCAAGGAATTATAGGTAGAAGAATTTCCAGGTCTTGAGTGTTGACACCAAAGGCTCTTTAGGTACCACTGAAGTTTCCTCCTATGCAGTCTGGCACATGGAATAAGTAGAATGCAAGATGCCATGAACCCCAGGAGCTTGCAGGATATCTTCCTTGCAGATAGCTGGGGCCTGGTGGCTAGTTGAGAGAAGTAGGCTGTCAGGAAAATGTGTTTCTCTGGTGTAAGGAATGTCATCTGGGATGCTGTGTCCAGACTTGCTCCCAGGAAGATTATCCTTTGGGTGGGCACCTGTTTGGATTTTTCATTGATTGTGTACCCTAGGGAGGTTAGCAGGGTCTTTACAAAGGCCAGGTGCTTGAGCAGCTTTTCCTGGCTGTCTGCTTGAATAAGGCAGTCGTCTAAGTATGGGTAATTTTGAATATTTCTTTGCCTGAAAAAGGCAATGGCCGGAGCCAGACATTTTGTGAAAACTCTGGGAGCAGTAGATAAGCCTAAGAGAAGCGCAGAGAAATGAAAGTGCTGAGATCCTGCCCTGAAGTGGAGATATTTCCTGCATGATTCCCTGATAGGGATGTGAAGGTAGGCCTCTTTTAGATCTAGGGTGGCTAGCCAAGCGTCCTTGGAGAGCATGGGTAGCAGCTGCTGGAGGGTCAGCATTTTGAATTTTGGGATCACCAGGAAGGTGTTTGGAATGGATGGATCGAGGATGGGGAAGTCTGGATAAGAAGCCTTGGCCTATCTGTTCTGCAGGAATGTGTTTTACTGCTCTGAGAGAGAGCAGGAAAAAGATTTGCTTTTGAGCCTCTGCCCACTGATTTGGTGGTAGATCTGGGAACCCTTTGGGAGTTGGAAGGGTATGGAAGGAAAATTTGTATCCCTGAGACACAAAGTTCAGAACCCATTGGACCTTGGGTATGGTGGTCCAGGTGCTTGAGTGAAAGGAGAGTTTTCCTCCTAGGGGTAAATGAGGGTGGGCAGAGGGGGGGAGGTGGAGGAAGTGAGTCACTGAGTTCTTACCATAAGTGGGTGGCTTAGAATTCCCTGGTTTTGAAGTGGAGGTAGCACACTGCTTAGATCTCTGCATTCCCTGGGGCTGCTGTCTGGGGGGGGGGGATCTGTTTCCATCGGGCCTAGGCTGGGCTGGTTTACTCAGAGCAGGAAAGGACCAGTGCTTGGAGGAATAATGCCTGCTGAATCTAGGGGGCTGGACTTGTAAGAAATCCTTAACTGTTTGCAGAGATTTTGCTTTTTCTTCCATCTTAAGACATCTTCTACCTTAGAGCCAAATAAGTTGTCTCTGTGCAAGGGGGCATCCAGCAATTTACATTTGACATAGTCTGGCAGGGGGTTGTTCCTTAAGCAGTGCATGTATTCTAATGACAGATCCAGTGACTGCTGCTCTGCAAGAAGCTCCTAGGGCGTCGAAACCACAGTGCAGTGTGTTTAATTACTTGGGTTGCAGAATGCATTATGTCTTGCAAATCTTTGGATTCTGCCCAAGCAGGAAAGGAAGACATTTTTTGTTTAAGAGTTCCAAGGTATGTTGCTCAAAATGCAGCATAAGGAACTGACAATTTAGTGTTTTACCCCATCTGTCCAAAGCTCGGGAATCCCTGTCTGAGTGGTTGGGATTCTTAGCAGAGGTTGCTTTAATCCCTTTTGGCCCTTGAGAAAGGACCTCAGGGTCAGCTGTTGGATTTTTAAAAAAAGTATTTGTGTGAGTCAGGGACTCTACAGTACCAGTCTGGTTTTCTGGGAGCAGGCGGTAAGGCATCAGGAATCCAGCTGGATTCAAGGAAATCATCATCCACAACATTCAGGACCGGGGGGATGGCCAAGGGTCTGTGCTGCAGAAGATCTAAGAATTCCCTGCGTCTCTTTTTAGACTGAGGGTAGTCCTGGCTCTCCCATTGGAAATGCTCCCTTAAAGTATGCAGGGTATCCCCAAAGTAAAAATCCTCTGGGGGAGAGGCTGAAGGAATGGAGTCCTCTGGATCAGAATCCTCATAAGTGAAGAGGGGTTGCATGCCTTCATAGTCAGACGCATCACATTCATCTGACTCTTGTTCAGACAAAACTACAGGGGACAGATCTCTTCCTTTCTGAGGATGCAGCTTGGCTTCCCCCGATCAGCATAAGGTCTTCCGCCATTTTAAGCATTTGAGTCTGAGGCAAGGCAGCAGGCACCTCAGAGTGGGTCGGTCTCTTGGGTGTGGTTCGAACCCTGAGCCTAAAACTCAGTCGTTTTTGAAAGAAAGGTAGTCGTGAAAGAAGACTTCTGTGTCGAGATTTGGTAGAGCGAAGGACTTCCTTGGAAGCCGGTGACTGCTCAGCGGATCCGGACCCATCCAAGGTAGAGACGACCACAGGATCCTTAGTCGAAGAGTACTGCGGCATACCAGAATCTGAAAGGGTCTCGGTAGTGGCCTGTGAATCAAATGAAGCGGGTATCAGGGGCTGCGAAGGCGTCTCACTGAGTACCGGAGGACTGACTACTAGCTTAACGGAAGCATCATCGGAAGGTGTGGATCTGTGCGGTCTGTCTCTGTATCTCTTCAGAAGATCTGCTGTCGGATGGCTTACCGAAGCCATATCAGAATTTGAGGACTATAAACGAAAATATCTGGCTACAATAAGGACCAGACGACAGATAGTTCTGGCACTGAACAAAACACAAGCAACAACGGGGGATGTAGTGTTTGGGGCCTAAACAAGTGACGCAGTGGAAGTCTCAGTGTGGTATTTGCTTTCCATGGGCAAGACAATTGTTAATGTTTTCTGACATTGGTTAGTGCAAGAAAAAAGGATCCCCAATGGGGTACTTCGCTTTACAAGACTTCAACTGCAATTCGGAGACGAAAACTCAGGTAGCAGCCGAACGGCACTCATGCAAACTGTTTCTGCTTTGGGCTCCATGGCAAGAAAGACTGATGTATTAGCGTTGGCTGCCTTACTTTATACTACTGTCGACCTGATGCCAGTCCTCAAGTGACAGCAACCGACGTAGAAATACTAAGCCTCTGGTATTCGAATCAGCAGAGGGCTACCCTGGCATGGATAACCCAAATGTGATGACTGCAACAGTGAAACACGAACATCTAAATCGCCATCCAAAGGAGAATTTAAATATTTCTATCAAGGAGGTTCTGAGAAGGCAGTCTGGGCAAACCACCTCAAAACAGTACCAGAGGACACAGTCATGGTAGTAGTATCACAGTCATCCACACACTACAAACAATAAGTGATTTGAACATTAGAAGAAATTTAAAGCAGCGTTCTCCACACAAGAAACTGCAGACAAAACATTCCTTATACCATCACAAACAGTACAAACCTTAACATACAATCCTGTCAATTCAAGGTCCGAAAATCAAAGTTGCAAAAACAGAAGTTTTCCCATACTTATCAGTAATCTTTCCATCCTTAGGAGTGAGCAGGACTGGATCTAAATGTTTGGCAGCAGAACGATTAAAGTTATAACTGCTGGATCAGGGTTCAGAAGAATACATAAAAACTTAAAATGAGGAACTTTTTATATTCTATACACCTTTCAGGGCAAGCAGGCTGTCAGGAGAAAGTACAATTTTGTACCTACCATAAATGTAGATGTCCGAGAGGTATGCATCTGCAGTCCTAACAAATGGGTTGTCCTGTCGTCAGGCAGCCCTTCGGTCGGCCGGATTCCAAAGTCTGGGTCTGGCCTCGGCTGATGTCGCACTTCACCCGACATATCAACCAACGCCATTTTCCTCAGTGTTTCTTGCCCCAGATGCCAGGTGCCCTCTAGGAAGGCTAAATTTGGATAAAAGTAAAAGTTTCCAAATAAGAGAGAGCAAATAAAAATAAACATGTATATACATATATACAAACAAATACACCATAATAGATTCCCCCAGCTAGCTAGAAGATGGGCAAATACCCTAGGAGTACCACAGAGGGGAAGGAGGGAGGGTAATCCTGACTGCAGATGCATACCTCTCGGACATCTACATTTATGGTAGGTACAAAACTGTACTATGTCCTTCAAGGATGCATCTGCAGTCCTAACAAATGGGTAGAATACCATAGCCAAACTGGGGGAGGAGGAAAAATAAGATTATGGTGTAGTTAAGATCCCTTGCAAAACAGCAGTGGCAAAACCTGCTCGGGATCTGGAGTATAAGGGTAGATTATAATGCTTGGCAAATGTATGCACGGAGCTCCAAGTAGCAGCCTCTAAAATGTCTTTGGTAGCCACTCTTCGTAAAAAAGCTGTAGTAGTGGTTGTAGCCCTTGTGGAGTGAGGTCTGATGTTTTCTGGAGTTGTCTTTCCATGGTAAGAGTAACAAAATCTAATGCAATTTCCTATCCACTTAGAGATCGTCTGTTTTGAAATTGCTTTTCCTTCCATTCCTGTTGCATATGCTACCAGTAGCTGGTCAGTTTTTCTATTGCTCTTGGTCCTGTCCAGGTAGTAGCGCAATTGCCTATGTACATCCAAGGTATGTAATAGTCTTTCTCCCCTGTTCTGTGGGTTGGGGAAGAATGTAGGCAGGTGGATAGCTTGGTTTAAAGATACCCTGGAGACCACCTTTGGCATAAAAGTAGGATTAGTTCTCATGGACACTATCTTGATGGAAGATAAGGAAGGGCTGTACTGCCATTAATGCCTGTAGTTCAGAAACCCTTCTTGCTGAAGTGATTGCAAGCAGGAAAGCAGTTTTCCATGATAAGTACTGTAATTCTGCTGTTGCTGCTGGCTCGAAAGGAGGGAGTGTCAACTTTTCTAGCACAAAGTTCAAGTCCCATGCGGGCAATGGTGGCTTCCTTGGTGGTTTTACATTTTTAATTCCTCTCAAACTGCCTGAGTAGAGGATGTGAGAAGACTGGAGGGTCCATGTTGTATTCTGCTGAAATAGCTGATGCATGAATCTTAATGGAAGAATAGGACAGGCCATTGTGGAAAAGCTCCACCAAGTATTCCAGGATGTTAGCTATGTTTACCAGTGACACATTTTCTCCTTTTGCTGCACTCCAAATGAGATATCTTTTCCATTTTGCTGAATAAGCTTTCCTTGTTGAGGGTCGGCGAGCCTCCAAGATAATGTCTTTAACCCTTTGAGATAAATCTGGGTTATTTTGTCTTATGCAATGTTCCAGGCAGCCAGCTGCAGTGTTTTTATGTTTGGATGCAGGGTTTTGAAGTTGTTCTGTGTTAACAATAAGGGAACTAGGGGCAGAGGCCATATTTGTTCTCGAGACATGCTCCTCAGTAATGGGTACCAATGCTGCCTCAGCCAGTCTGGAGCTATCAGGATGATCCTTGGACGGTCTTCTTTGATCTTCAATAGCACCTTGTGCATCAAAGGAAGAGGTGGGAATGCATATGCTGTCAGGTTTTTCCAACTGAAAGATAGGGAGTCCACCTTCCAAGCAAGTGGGTGGTATGCCCTCGTGCAGAATTTTTTCAATTGGTGGTTGTGTGGGGATGCGAATAAGTCTATTTCTGGTAGTCCCCATTTCCTGTAATGGATTTGAAGATGTCTGGATGCAGCATCCATTCGTGGGCATCCGTGGTAGTTCTGCTTAGGATGTCTGCTAGTATATTTTCTTTTCCTGGTACAAATATTGCTTGTAACTGAATATTGAAGCTCAGGGCCACATTCCAGAGGTCCATTGCCATCCGGCATAGAGGGTATGAATGTGTGCCTCCCTGTTTGTTGATGTACCACATAACTGTGGTGTTGTCCGTCCTTATCAGCAGTTGACCCTGTTGAAGAAATGGTCTGAATGTCTGAATTGCCAGTTTTACTGCCAGCATCTCCTTTTGATTTATGTGTAGGTTCAGCTGGTCTTGAGTCCATAAGCCTTGTATGCACTTGTCCAGCATGTGTGCCCCCCAACCGAGGTCTGAGGTGTCCGTTGTGATAGTCTGGCTTGGTTGAGTGCTGTGGAAGGGCAGCCCTTTGTTCGATTGACAGGCCTGAGCCCACCATTGGAATTCTTGCTTCAGGCATGGAATTATTGGAATTCGGGTTTCTAGGCTGTGCTTGTGCTGAGACCATAAATTCCTTAGGTACCATTGTAACTTTCTCATATGTAGTCTGGCATGTGGAATCAATATTATGCAGGATGCCATGTAACCCAGGGCTTGCAGGACTTTCCTTGCTGTTAGCTGGTTCTGCTTTGTTAATGCCATGAAATAGAGAGGAAGGTGCTTCTGTTTTTCTGCTGTGAAGGATGCCATTTGATTTGATGTGTCCAGCTCTGCACCCAAGAAAGTTATCCTTTGGGATGGTATCAGCCTTGACTTTTTTATATTGACTGTGTATCCCAGGGCTTTTAGTAGATGAATGACCTTTTTCAAATCTTTTGCTAATTTGTTTTTGTTGTCCGCTTGTAACAGGCAGTCGTCCAGGTAAGGGTAAATTTGAATTCCCTGAAGCCTGCAATGAGCAATTACTGATGCCAGGCATTTCGTGAATACTCTGGGCGCAGTAGATAAGCCAAAGGGCAATGCTGAGAATTGATAATGCTCTGATCCTGCAAGAAATCTGAGGTATCTTCTGCAATTTGGTCGTATGGGGACGTGCAGGTATGCCTCCTTGAGATCTAGAGTTACCAGCCAAGACTCCTTGCCCAGCATGGGAAGAAGCTGCTGTAGGGTCAGCATTTTGAATTTTGGAACAATGAGGTATGTAATGAGGTATGTGTTTAGAACGGACAGGTCGAGAATAGGTCTCCATTGGTTTTCTTTTCTTGGCACCAGGAAAAGTCTGGAGTAAAATCCTTGCCCTTGTTCCATAAACGGTACCCTTTCTATAGCTCTCATCCTTAGTAAGTGGTGTATTTGTTCTAGAGCTTTTGTCTTCTGATTTGGAGGTAGGTTTGGCATTCCTCTCTTCCTTGGTAGAGTATGGAAGTGAAACCTGTAACCTTGGTCTATTGTCTGTAAAATCCATTTGTCTCCTGTGATATGATGCCAGTTTACTGAAAATAAGGCTAGTTTTCCGCCTAAGGGTGCTTCTCCCTGGTAGGCGGTCTCAGAGCCAAGTCACTATGATTGTCCTGTGGAAGTGGTGGTGGCTGGATCTGTGGCAGTACTTCGCTGGTTGTTAGGCTGCCACTGACGTCCCCTGTAGGCACCTCTGGATTGACCCCTGCCTCTTGGGCGCCTATTCCTGCCTCTCTGAGCTCTGGAGGTGTCTGGAAAGGACCAATTCTTGGAAGGCCAGTTCCTACTAAACCTTGGAGGCTGGACCTGTAAGAAATCCTTGACTGTCTGGACAGAGTTTGCTTTCTCTTCCACCTTCTTCAGCACCTGCTGTGCAGGGGAGCCAAACAAATTGAGCTTATCCATGGGAGCATCTAGGAGCTTTGATTTAACATGGTCTGGTAAGGACTGCTCTTTTAACCATGCATGTCTTCTGATCACTGTACCAGTCATAGCTGATCTAAAGGAAGCCTCCAGTGAATCACAGCCGCATTTTAAGGAATGGTTACTGACCTGCTGAATGTTATGTACCATTTCCTGAACAGATTTTTTGTCTAATGGTTCAGACGAGGACAGTTTTTTAGTTAACTGATCTAACATAAATTCCTGATACTGAATCATGTGGAATTGACAGTTTAAGGCCCTAGCCGAAAGAGTAGCAGAAGTATAAACTTTTTTACCCCATCTCCCTAAGGCCCTAGATTCCCTTTCAGAGGGGAGGGGGGTTTTTGGCAGAGGTAGCTGCTACAGCCTTGGGTCCCTGGGAGATAGTTTCAGGATCTGCAAAAGGAGCCTTATACAAATGATAATGTGTGTCCGGAACCCTGTAGTACCTGTCGGGGTTAGCAGGGGCTGGAGGAAGAGAATCAGAAGCAGTACAAGCATCACTAAATGCATCATCCACAACAGTAAGTACTGGAGGAATGGCTAAAGGCCTATGCTGTGGCAAATGCAAAAAGGTCCTAAGCCTTTTCCTAGAGTCTGAAAAATCCTGGCCCTGCCATTGAAATTGTTCCCTCATAGCATGCAAGGTTTCCCCAAAAGAAAATTCCTCAGGCGGAGAGGCAGAAGGAATGGAGTCTTCTGCATCAGAGTCCTCATAAGGAGAATAAGGGCCCTCTGGAGGGTTTGTATTATCTGAATCATAAGAGGAGTAATCTGAAGAAACTGGCTCAGGGGGCTCTGCTCTAGGCCTCTTCTCTGGAGGTGGGTGAGAGGCCCTGTCAGGGTGAGGTTGGGATCCCCGGATCAAAGAAATGAGATCCTCTGCTAGACTAAGCATTTGAGAACTAGAGCTAGGCCTGTGAGAGGGGGTCTTGGCAGGCACAGTTTTGGTAGATTTTGCTGCTTTAGCCCTGGCAAAAGCCTTAATCGACATGGATGCAGGGAGCCTAGCAGCTCCACATGCAGGAGTAGATATATCTAAAGGTATAGTATCAGATAAATCCTGTGAACCTGCAAGAGCAGGTGGGATTTCAGTAGCAGATTCAGCCATGCTGGATGAGGCCTCGGTAGGAGGCAAGCTTTCGGCCGAAGGGAGAACCGTGGACTCGGTTTCAGCCGAAACAGAGACACTCGCGGTTGACTTAACCGCGGTTTCGGCCGAAACCGCGGACCGCGAGTGTCGGTCCTTTTCCTTGCGCTTTTTAGTTAATTGCGAAGTCGGAGTTTCCAACGGCATATTGTAAGCAAAAGCGGAGCCGAAAAACTCCTCAGCAAATTCCGACCGACGTCTAAGCGTCCGTCGGTTGAAAGAAGCACAGGCTAGACAAGCTGCTATGTCGTGGTCTGGGCCTAAACAAGGTAGGCAGTAAGAGTGGAAATCTTTATGAGGTATTTGTTTCCCACAAGTTAAACAGTTATTCACTTTTTCTGACATCGGCTGAGGCAAGAAAGAGTCCCCAACGGGGTACTTAGCTTTTTAGAAGTCTTCGGTAGTAGTAATCTCTGGTTCTGACTGACCGGCACTTGCGAACAGCTTCTGCTTCGGGCGCCACGCGGCAAGAAAGACTGGGGAAAATGGCGTCGGCTGATACCTTTATACCCGAAGAACTGCAGCTATGACGTCGGGTGAAGTGCAACATCAGCCGAGGCCAGACCCAGACTTTGGAATCCGGCCGACCGAAGGGCTGCCTGACGACAGGACAACCCATTTGTTAGGACTGCAGATGCATCCTTGAAGGACATCTGTATGGATTAACAGACCCCTTCAAACGTTGACAGAACTGGAGGAATTTGTGCAGGTTCTGAAAATTCTTTCTGTAACACCGGACAGTATTTTCTTGGGAAACTCAAAAACCTCTTTTCTCCCAATGAAAACAGTGGTACATTCTACCAATAGTCGCAGAGACTGCCCTCCCAGAAAGAGTCAGAAACTGACCTCTCCTCAGAGTCTGAATCAGAAATCTGGAAAGGGAACCCTGAATCTATTCCTTCAATCACCTGTCCAGATTCAGAACATTGTCTCTCTTCAGGAAAGGAGGTATCCCTATAATTCAAAAACTGCGGCAACCCAAACCACAGCAGTATCACTGAAAGTTCCAACAAATTAAATCCAAAAAGGTTAAGAACTTGAACACAACGGGTTTATTATATCAAACAGCTGAACACTTTCATCCCAGATAAATGGGACTTCTTCGGAACTAAATTATAAAAACCAACACCATTTAAATGCAACACAGCGAGCTGAAGCAATACAAATAACTAATCACCAACAATCTTATATTTAAAGACAAACTCTCCCAATTCAAACAATGGTTGTGACCGGAAAAAAAAAACAAAAAACAAATACTTAGTTTAACTTGACTGAGTTAATATAAAAATGTTAGATATATTAATACACATGCTTAAACTCGTAATAGTCACTTTAAAATTTAATTCTCAATAAATCTAAATACAAGATTTAATTTTTAAATACTTGCATTCAAAATCACCTTGTTCAACCCGGGTTGGTTATGTGCAATTAATCTAATTTTCCATTTTAACTCTAATTCAAATCAGCCCATGGTCCACCCCCCAAGGTTTTTATTAATTTTATCCAACCCAAAAAATAAATGGCTAATGACCCAAACGACATGCTTACATAGGGCATTGTTCTTACGGTTACTGGCCGTGTCATACGAATGTTCATAAATATGCTCTCTAAACTTCTGCTTTGTTTTGCTCACATAAAAACATTGACAACACTGACAAACAGCCAGACATACATTGCCTTTATTGTTACAACTGCAATAAAATTTACTCTGAATAACTTGAGTTAACCCTCATCATTTCACTCACCAGTAAATATCTACATTGCGAACAAGCACATTTATAAGTACCTTTCTGCCTAGTGAACCATTCTTTTCAACAATACCACTGGATTTCAACAAAGTTTTAAATGATTTTCCTTTTTTTAAAATCTAAGTGGGGTTTACCATTTACAATTCAGAAAATGTCCTTATCCAGTTGAAAATAATTAACCAATTTTTTTCAACTATTTTCTGATATAGTCACTATCATTGCTGAAAGTCAAAACTAACAGCCACAGACTAGTTTCTTACTATTCCAACCAATACCCCCTAAATCACCACTTGTAAAAAGGGATCTATAAAAACTTATCGCCCTCTTTTTAATTACTTTCTTCCTGACACTAGTAACCAAACTGGGGGGATAACCTTTGGTCAAAAACATCTGTTTCAACTTGTAATAATCCAAATAGCCATGTTTAATAAGCAGCATGGCTGCTGAAGGGGACAGGCCAGCTCACCCACCACGAGAGGAAAAGTCTCTAGCTAATCACTTGGGTGACAGCAAAGGAAGCCAAATAGGTGTTACACAAACAGGACATAAACCTATGGAATATACACTACCATCAACCTGGGGAATAGTATGCAAATGGAGCAGAGATATGCATGCTTCCCTGAAACTGGCAGGAACTGTGGAGTATAAGGAGTCTGTGAGGGGGGTGGAATAAGCCACCCTACAGACCTCATGTGAGCCACTTCCTACTAAACTCTTACCACTAGGAAGATGTGGGCCAAAACACTTCTCAAACATGAATAAATGACTGGACCATGGGGCTCTCAACTAGCCTGCAGATATATGCCCTTGTGGAATAAACAGGCTGAATGACTGCACACAGTAAAGCCATTAGGTAGGGGTCTCAGTGGTGGAGAGAATTTTGAAAAACATGTTCATTTTGCAGCTACCTTACAACAAAAGGGTAGAATTTGATCACTTCTTACTACTGTTTTGGATAAATTTCCAGTTTTAATGACTCATTAAAAATCTAACTCCTGCAACAAAGTGCCCATGTAGTTAAAGAAAACATGTAAATCTATTCAACTACAGAACATACAACTGCCTCCTGTTATTACCAGTAAATATAGTCCCTGCCCCAGCACAACACTTTCCTATTTGCAAGCACTCTGTGCAACATTTAACAGCTAAAGTACATCGCCACTAAACTCTTCATACCAAAACAATCCACCAATAAAAATCACACTCCAGGCACACTTGTCTTGCTATGGCTTTAATGTACAATTAACATCTCAGATCAGTAAGCTTCTGGCTGGTTGGTGGCCAGTTGCACAACATAGGTTACCTGGGACAGCTCTGTGAAGCAAAAGCCAGACACAAAACCAATCTACTGCCAAACATGAAATAAAGACTACTACACTCAAAATAAATTCATTGACAGGATGTAGTTTGGAAGTACATGACATGATGGTAAAGAGCAGCCTGGAACATCCTATGCATCCAGGAGACCAGATGGAAGGGCAGTGCAGCAAAGCTACTCGTTTTGGAATCCATAATCTGCTACACAGATGAACTGATTATATATGGTCTGGGAATTGGTTTGCAGAACAGGCTTCAAAAGACAGTAAGGGATGTCATCAGAATCAGTGACAGACTTGAGGCAGACTCCAGTGTAAGGATTAGGGGCAGTATTCATAATCACAACCAATGTCTCACAGCAGGGTTGTGATGGTCAGGACAGTAGTTCATTCAGACAGCAGTTGCAGGACCTGCTAGACAAAGCAGAACACGAGTCAGTGTTGATTATAGGTGAAATGAATGCACAGAACAGGATACGAGGACTGTCTAGGTCCACATGGGTAGGTCAACAGGAATAAAGGAGAAGCCATTCTAGACTTGTCTAACAAACACATCAATGGTGGCAAACATAGTTCAGCAAGAGATAAAAATCACAACATCACATACTAGAGTGGCCAACATGCAACTCGGGTAGACTTTCTCAGAGTAAAGCAAGGGCACTGAGGTAGAAAAAGAAGTTATGTACTTACCATAATGTTCCATGCGAGTTGTTCATCTCGCCTTCATTCTTTACTGTTGGGTTCGGAGCCAATCCCTTGGCTCCGAGTTGGCCAATTGCAAAGCTTGAGGTCGTCAAATAGCTCGAGGCAAAGTCCCTATCCTATGATGCACCTAGAGTTACCTCTGACCTTGTTTGCTGCGTATAATACCATATGTCATTCTTTCACTCCCAGGAAAGGGTATAGAAGGATTGAGCAACCAGGATGGATCCAGCATCTCTTTAATCTAACAGCACAGAAGGGGGTTGAAGGGAGGGAAGCAAGAACAAAGGCGAGCTGAACAACTCGCATGGAACGTTATGGTAAGTACATAACTTCTTTATGTGAAGTTGCTCTATCTCACTGTTCATTCTTTTCTGATGGGTAGTGTCCCAAGCACCATCAATCTCGGGTGGCTCACGGGAGTACATTTCTCAGGACCATGGATCCAAAGGAGGCCCTGTCCTTGGAGGCCTTGTCAACTTTGTAATGACTGATAAAGGTATGAGGTTTTGACGAAGTGGCTGCTACACAAATGTTATCAATGGGAAGTCTGGCAGACAAAGCAGATGATGTAGAAACTGCTCTGGTTGAGTGAGCTTTAGTCTTATGCTGCAAAGGCATACTGGCAGCTGAATAAGCAAAGGTGGTACAATCAGATAACCATTTAGACAGTTATTTTAGCCACTGGTCTACCTTTCCTGGAATCAGGGAATAAAACAAAAAGCTGCTCTGATTTTCTGAAATATTTTGTTCTATCCAAATAAAATCTGAACTGTCTGTGAACATCAAAAGTTTGTGCAGCATGTACTCTAAATTATTTGAATGGTTGGGGAAGAAAACTGGCAAATCAATAATTTGGTTGAGATTGGTTTCAGTGCAAACTTTGGGCATGAATGAGGAGTTTGTTCTAAGTGAGACTCTGTCAGCATGGAATATCAAGTAAGGAGGCTTGATGGATAAAGCCTGAAGTAGCCTGTATAGAAAAACCTTGTCATGCAAATCATTTATTAAGCAAAGTATGCATCCGAAGTTTGTTTTTAAGAGCGTAGCGAAGAATCAATTCTTGAGAGCTTCTAGGCTTAATGTTGATGATGATGACTATATAAGCTGTAAATCTAAGACAGTGAATGAACTAATAGAGAGAGGGTACAATGAAGAGATGGTACAACATATATCAGGAGAGATGGATCTTTTGAGATCTACTGTTGCTAAACCATATTTTTCTGATACTCTTGATCGTAGGAAGAGAAAGAATGACAATAAAGTTAGAATGTCTCTACATTACACCAAGGACATTAATAAATATATAGATGTTATTAGTTCGCATTGGAATATTTTGATGACAGATGAATATATTAAGTCACTTGTAGGTGTAAAACCACAATTCACTTTTAAGAATAAAAGGTCGCTTAAAAGTAGATTATGTTATAAACAGAATTTTAACAGCTTTAGTAACGTACACTTTGGTACCAAACCATGTGGTAAATGCAATTATTGTGCTTATATTTCTACTGATACGACTTTCAAACATCCAGATAATGGTCAACTTTTTTATATTAGAGTTGCAGCTACTCGCAACACTAAACATGTTGTATATTTAGTGGTCTGTAAATTGTGTCACAAATATTATGTAGGAAAAACTGATCGTTGTTTGAAGGAAAGAATTAGGGAACATCTGTATAATATCAGTAAAAAGAATCTTACAAATGCATTGGCTAAACATGTTGCTAGTACAGATACAAGGCACAAGTTTAAGTTTTTGGCTTTAGGTACTACATGTGAGAATGTGAGACGTGGTAATATCAGGCATAAAACTGAAGAGCTAGAAGCGTGCTGGATAGCTAGGTTAAGGGCTAATTATGGTCATGGATTAAATGACCATATTTCTATTAAACCAGTATTACAAAATAGACCTTTGATGAAGTAAGTTATTTTGTTCCATTTTTGCAGGTAATCGTTCTTCTGTCATGCTTTTATATTGTTGTTATATTTGTTGTGTTTTTAAGAGATTTATATATATTTTAAATGTGTACTTTTAAATATATGTATTTTTAAATTTGAATTAAGTAATGGTCACATGATCAGATAGGTGTGTATATAAAGGTGCAGAGTATCAGTGTATTTCAAACACCTGATGAAGCTATATATGTGAAAGTGCTTGTGTTAATAAAGCTGAGCTGAAGTGAAGTTTTATGTTTTCGTGCCTGGACTTCTAATTTTTTGCTGCTTTTTGGATTGCTTTATTACTATTGCCTGTTCGAGTCTGGAGCCATACCTTTGCTGTTTTTTTGCCCAAGTGAGACTCTGTCAGCATGGAATATCAAGTAAGGAGGCTTGATGGATAAAGCCTGAAGCTCTGACACTCTGCGGGCAGAAGTAATAGCTACTAAGAAGATGGTTTTCCATGACAAAAATTTGAGGTCACAAGAGGAAGCTGGTTCATATGGTGGAAGAATTATGCAGGAATGCATAAAATTTAGATTCCATGGAGAATAAGATTTCACATGTGGTCTAATATGAAAAGTCCCTTTGAGAAAGGCTTTGCATAACTTGTGAGACATGATATTCAATCCTTCAAACCCAAGATGAAAATTAGAGATGGCAGCCACGGGAACACGAACTGTTGCCGCTGCAGCTCCTTTGTTAAAAATCATAGTCAAGAACTCTAAAATGGAGGCAACAGGGGCTTGGTAAGAATCAATATTGTTTTTAGAGGTCCTTATAGAAAACTTTTTCCATTTGCAAAGATATAGCTTCCTAGTAGATTTATAAGACGAGGATTTGTTTTGTCTCATTGGAGAGGTTATGGAACCTGGCTATGATGGGAATTATAGAGCAGCCAAGCTGTCAGCTTCAGGAACTGCAGAGAGGGATTAAGTTCCCCCGAGTGCGTCAGGTCTGGTACTGGGTCCAGAATCCAAGGGTCTTCCAAAAGATGAAGTGGAAGGAAGGGGAACCAAATCTGACGAGGCCAATGAGGGGCTATGAGAATGATGGTCCTTCCCAGGGTTTTTGCTTTCTGTAGAACCTTGGGTATCAATGGTATAGGTGGGAATGCATAGAGGAGACCCGGAGGCCAATCATGAACGAGTGCGTCCCTTGGGGCTTCTCCCGGAAGGGGAATCAAGGCAAAGCAGCTTCTGCATTTCGTATTCATGTGACTGGCAAAGAGGTCGCAGCAAGGCTAGATCCACCTGCGGAATATCCTGTCCGCTACTTCTTTCTTGAGGGACCACTCGTGGGGCAACAAGATTGTCTCAGCTTGTCTGCCATCACGTTGGATTTCCCCAGGATGTGCGTTGCCAACAGAAAGCGCTGGGTGGAAACAGCCCACTGCCATACTCAGAGCCTCACAACAAAGGGGGTAAGACCTTGTTCCTCCTTGTTTGTTCAAATACCAGACCACTGACATGCTGGCCGTCTAAATCACAATCGTATCCAGAGGAAGAGAGTACTGAAACGCCAAAAGTACTGCTCTCATGCAGATGTCTCTCGATCGGTCCATGTGCCTTGGGGCTGTCTTTCCCTGAAAATGCCTCCCCCGTATCAGGGAAGCATCCGTGGTCACTGTGGCCACTGGAGGGGGTAGCACAAATGGACGTCCTATCATGACATGAAGTGAGGTCACCCACCAATGAAGATCCTTTTTGCAAGAATTTGTGGTCATTATAGTGCGAGACATGAGAAGCTCTTGGTAAAGCCATTGAGTGAATAGCCACTGTAGTATTCACATGAGCATACGAGCTAGTGGTATGGACAAAACTGCTGCTGCCATCATGCCTAATAATTTCAGAACTTCTGACGCTGGTGCTCTGTCTTTTGATATCAGAACGCTGACATGCTGATGAAGAAAAAAAGACTCTTTCGATTGGAAGCCTTAGTGTGGTGGTGGTGTCCAACTCTGACCAGATAAAAACGATATGCTGCAATGGCGACAAGACAGATATTTCTGAGTTGATTGTAATGCCCAGTTGATTGCAGAGTGACACAGTGGACTCCCTGGCCTGAATGAGTTGATGCCTGGTGGTGGCGGGTAAGGAGCCAATCGTCTAGGTACGGTAACACCTGGAATCCTAGATGCCTCAGGTGAGCCGTGAGCACTGCCATGTTTGGTGAACACTCCTGGGGGGCTGTAGTGAGACCAAAGGACATGGCTCAAAACTGGTAATGATTTGCTCCCAGCTGGAAGCGCATATGATCCCTGGGATGGCCTGGACATTTTTATGTGGTAGCATGCATCCTTGAGATCCATCAAGCACATCCAATTGTCTTTCTCTAAGAAGGGAAGTATAGACTGAAGCGTGACCATCCGGAACTCATTTCTTTATGTATTGGTTCAGTCTGCTGAGGTCCAATATGGGTCTCCAGTCCCCCATCTTCTTTGGGACCAAAAAGAATCTTGAGTAAGTTCCGGATCCTATCTGGTCTGCTAGGACTGGCTGGATGACTCTTTCTTAGCAACGTTTGGACCTCTGTTGTTGCCTGCTCCCTGTAACTGGGTGGGACGTCCAGGATTTTTCTTATGGGTGGAGGGGTTGTGGAGAATGGGATGAAGTATTCTCTGGAAATGATGCTTTGTACCCAGCTGTCTTATTTTGAGCCACGCGTCTGGATACAAAGATAAGCGACCCCTGACTGCCTCCAGAACAGGACCTCTCAGGAGCGCTAATAGGGCTTCCCAGAAAAGTGATCTCTGTCACCCTGGTGTTGCGGACCCCCTCTGCCGCGAGGGCAGAGTCTTCCATTACTGCCCTCTCCTCTGCCTCTGGAGGAGGGTTCACCATGCGTGTCCTGAAAAGCTCCTTGGGCTTTTCGGAACCACATTTTCCCTCCCCCTTTGACCCTTAGGGTAGGATCGGGTAGGGGTGGAAAACCAGACCCCGACAACAGACAGTGTCTTTCCATCCCGTTCACACCTGGTTAAGGTTTCTTTCACTTTAGGCCAGAAAAGGGATAAGCCATCAAAGGGAGTTATTCACGAAAGAAGACTTGAAGGGCTCTGCGAAGGAACACAAGCGCATCCAGGAGAGTCTCCCAAGAGCAACTCCTGTACCCGCTGTCCTAAATGTTCTATCAGCTGCATAAGAGATGAAGTGCATGGATGAGTTTACTATAGAACTGAGAGTAGCAAGCTGGTAACTTTGTCGGAAGCTCCTGCAGCTAATGTACCATGAAGAGCCTCTCCTAGCTCCTTACGGAGATCTCTTTGTAACCTGGTAAAATTGGTTAAATAGTTAAGCGAATGAAGAACAAAGGTCGCTGAACTAAACATGTGCTTCCCATATCTATCCATGATCCTGGAGTTTGTTAGGAGGATGGATAGATGAGGAAGTCTCAGACATTTCCTTTTTGGTGGCTACCGCCACCACCATGGCATCAACTGGAACACCTTTGGTTAAAAATGATTTGTCAAGGGGGGCAGAAATGAACTTATTAGGCCTCCTAGGGACAGGCTCCATAGTATTCGGAGACTCCCGCACTCTTAGTGAGACCAGCTGCATCAGCTCATCGAAGGGCGGAGACGCCCAAGAGGTGGAGGACTGAGTCCCGAAAGCCTTCAGGAGAATTGACATCCTCAGTAGGGCTTTTGGACTGCCAGTCACCCCTCTGCCTAAGGATTTCAAGTATCTCAGCGAATGAGATATCTTCAGAGGGGGACCGTTATGACTCATCTAAGTCAGTATATGATGTTAAGAGACTTCTGAAGGGAGTCTAGATGTTTCCTCTTACACAATCTCTTCCTGGGAACCTCATCAGTGGGAGCTTCTGGTGAGGTCTCGAAAGAGCAAGGGCCACCCAATAGGACTTCCTGAGGCTCTGGGTCACTACGCTTGGTCAGGATGTGTGAGGTGGACGCAGGCGCTTTAGGCGAGGAAGAAGCCAGACCTGAGGTCGAGGATGTCTTGGGAGACATGACTCATGGCATCGAAAGCACCTCTGCTCCGATGCGAGTGAACCAACGGATCCGAAGAAACCATCGATACCCCCGTCACTGGGATAGTGGGCTCCGAACCAGAGGTAGGAGCTGAGCTCATCCAAGCCAAAGCCCAGAGAGGCAGAGTCGGAACTGACAAGTCGGTCCAACTGTCCTCCCCGGACCCGACCAGAGTGCGTCTGCTCCTTGAGTCCTCTATCGGCACCGAGGACGTCAAGAGTGCATGGAGCCGAAGACATTGGAGCAGGCGTCGGCTCCGAGGGTTCCACGATCAACAGGTCCAACTCCTCCAGTTCTGACGGACCAGCATGGCTCGGAGGAGGAATAGTTTGAGCTGGTTTAAGGGTCTTCGGCTCCAAAGCCATTTGGGTCGAAGCCGATAAATTTTTGCCAAGGCCGGTGCCGATATCTTCTGCACCACACGATCCACATCCAGATCTGAAAGGCTGACAGAGGACTGAGAGGGCGCAATGAAGGTGGTACCGACTGTAGTAATGGACTCTTAGGCGCTTCGGACACCGGTTCCAAGACTGCGGACTGGCTCCGAAAGGAAAAGACTGTTGGTTCTGATGGCAGTGGAGCCTAAGTCAAAGATTTCTTAGATTTTTTTGAGTCCGAAGTCTTAGAAGACTGAGGACTTGTTGGATCCATCTTGGTCACTCAAAGCTTCTTGAAACGACGGTTTCAACATCTCTCTGTTGATAAGTTTCCTCTTCCTTTCCTTCAGGACCCTTGAGGAGAAGGAATGACAAATAGCACAACTGTCTTGCAAATGCAGGGCTTCTAGATGGTACACACAATTAACATGGCTGTCTGTTACAGACATCTTTTGGCCACACTTTGGGCAATTTTTGAAACAAGACTTGGGGTGCTTGTCTTGGTCAGCCACTGAAAGTCAGAGAGAACAATTAAGGTCACCACAAAAATATCCAACCATCAATTATCTACCAAAAAGCCTTAATAAAATCAGGCTAAGTCACACACACACACAGAAATGCAAATATACTATTGACAGGAAAAGCCTTTACACCACCAACTGTCTGAAGATGCACAAATGAGCAGACTATGCACAAAAAGGGAAATAGCTGCTAAGATACAACACACTAAAATATTTTAAGTCAGACAATTTTACTGTTAACTACAAAAAACTAACAGTAAAAATAGAATCCAGCCTTATCTAATCTAAACAGACCACAAAGCAAAAACTACACACTATATAAGCAAATAGCCAAAAATGTGAAAAAGGTCACTCAGTAAACAGACTATTTACTTAGCAAAAAAGTTTGAAACTAGGCCTAAAACAAGAGGCCAACTATAAATTTTTAAATCACACTAAGGGAAGGGACTAAAATGTAGAAAACCACACACTAGAAAGCTGTAAGAGCTTTATAAACTATCTAAGCTATTAAAACTATCTAAATACAAGTAATAATAAGAAAAAACAGTTTTACTGGCCCGAGCTAAAGCAGAACCTCCGATCTATTGCAGCAGCAAACTAGATCTGGGGTAACTCTAGGTGCATCATGGGATAGGGACTTGGCCTCGAGCTATTTGAAGACATCGAGCTTTGTAAATGGCCAACTCAGAGCCAAGGGATCAGCTCCGAACCCATCAGTAAAGAATGAACGGCGAGATAGAACAACTTCACATTTAATAATTGCAAAGTTATCCGTAGTGAAACAGTCTGCACACCACAATCAGCTGCAGCAGTAGTCACAGACTAGACTGAAGACTTGGAAGTAACTGGGGAGAAAGCAGAAGAATTCAAGGAATTATTCATGGTTGTAATACCTCAGGAAGAGATAACAAGCGGAGTTAAAGAATGGTAGCACCTCAAAACAGTATGTGTGAGGACCACAGAACAGATATGCAGCCAAGCCAGATATGGAAGCAAGGTACATAAGGAAAGCTGCTGGTGGAATGCAGAAGTTCAGGAAGCTATCAAAAGAAAGCAGTAGTGCAGCATAAGGTGCGACAGACTGAAGCGACAGGCCAGGGTAAGAAGGAATGCTGGTTTGCTAAGATAGCAGTTGCACTAGCAAAGAACAAGGCATCAAAGGAAATCTACCAACTTCTGGAAACTGTCAGGTTTGAAAGACAAAGGCAGAAAGATAAACAAAATGGTCAGACACCGTTCATAAAGGATGCCAACAACGACCTGCTAACCAGACCACAGGAAATCAAAGGTAGAGAGAGTACTTCCAGCAGCTTCTGAAGAAAACCCCAGAGAAGCTATACTGACCCAAACAGCTTACAATGAAAGGGGAGGAAGAGCCCACCTTAGAACAGCAGTAGTAAGTAAAATAAAGGCAGGGAAAGTAGCAAGTTCATTTGAGCTCACAGCAGATATGATCACTATGTTGGGCAAGATGGGGGAGAAGACTCCTGATTGCACTCATAGCAGTATGGAGAGAGAGACAGGTATATCCCCGACGACCGGAGAAGTATACAAGTACCGGGGTACAACAAAGGTGACATTCACAACTGCAGGCAGTACGGAGGAAAACTCCTGTTACACTTCATGAAAGTTCTTTAAAAGGTAAACATATTTACAGAGTAGCAGAAAGTTCAATGGGATGTTAGCAGTTTGCATTCAGATGCACAACCGACCCAATATTTGCAGTATGACATAGTTAAGAAGCTAGACATGAGGAAAGAGTATAATTGGGCATTTCTAGACTTGGAGAAAGCATGTGACATGGTCTGAAGAAAACAGCTTTGGGCAGACCTATGACGGCTTGAAGTCTCAAACACTGGAACAACTGGAAGAGGCTATGTTCATGACTCAAATACAAATAGTGTTTGGTCTATCAGAAAGGTTTCCAGTGAAAGTGGGTGTGCATCAGGCTTCTGCTCTGAGACCACCGCTGTTCATAACAGTGATGTACTAAAGTAGCAAACAGGTCAGAGGGGGCAGATCAACAAAGTTCTTTTATGCAGATGATATGGCATTACAGGCAGACTGAGCAAGGGCTTCAGCAAAGGATAGGGGAATGGAAACAAAACTGAAGGCACGTGAGATGAAATTGAGTGTACATACAATAGCTGTAATGGCAGCAAATGGTGAGAAGCAGAAGCTGAGAATTTAGCTAGAAAGTAAGAGTGGAACAGGTCAACAGCTTCAAGTATCAGGTAAGGGTGGTCAAGGAGAAGAAAACTCTGAATGAAGAGGTCAAAGCTACAATCAGACAGGCTGCAGCCAACTGATAAAGTGTCGGGATAACATATTACAGACAAATGCCAAAGTAGTAAGGTGTACAAATACAGGTGAGACCAGTACTACTGTACGGTACAGAAACCTGGGCACTTAAGGCAGAGCAGTTGAGGAAATTGATGATGGAGATGAAGTGCTTGAGATGAGTGGGAAGATGCATATTGTGGGACAAAGAAATAAGGACATCAGCGCAAAAGCCAACATAGCCAAAAGGGAACATATTGTGGAGGTTTAGACACGTGCACAAATGCAGAAAATTATTTGGGAAAGACAGGAACAAAGCAAGAGGTAAAAAGGGTGTTCAGGAAAGATGGATAGATGAAGTGAGAGAAGACCCACAATAGTCAGGCAAGACTGTTGAAGGTAGGAGAGCGGCGTTGAACTGAGAGAGATTGTGACAGTTCACAACACCCCAAGCTCATGTAAAAAATGGGGGTTGATTGTATAAAACTACAGAGAGTGGAAGTAGCGTGAAATATGCAAAAGCATGACAAAGCTTTTGCATTTTTGTGGGTCAGGTTTTTCCTGACGTCTGCCACTGGTTTTACGATGAAAAGCACAATTTTAGTTTGTTGTGTGCTCTACAAAGACGCTGCTTCTGCTCCATCTGTAGTTTATCCAGTTTTTGTATTTTCTTTTTCTTAGTGTGGGGTTGACCATGACCGGTTAAGCCTGTTCCACTATTTTCATACATAGCTTGTTGAATGTCCTCCTTATGGACAGGGACAGCTTGTAGATGCCCTAAGGCACAAGCATATATCAAAGCCTTTCTAGTTTGTGGGCACTGATAAATGAGAAAACTGGGGCATGAATGGCTAGACTTAAAAAGGTTCTAGGGTCATCTGTGTACTCACCTTCTATGACTACTGAGCAGGAACTTTTTTGGGAGGGGCACTCAAACATCCATGATGCATTAAATCAAACTGAACAGAAATCAAGCAGTGATTTCTGCACTACATTTTAAAGCTTTAAACAAAACAGTAAAGTGAATGAACAGCTGATTACTCTTCCAATGAAAGAGCCCTACAATATAAAGAGCATGACTCCCATTTAAAAAAACACAGAAAACAAAAAAAAAAGGACACTCAGTAAACAATTTTAATATGATTAACTGCCCCCCCCAAAAAAAAAATTCAAATACCCATACTTAAATTGAAAAGCCACAAATTGCTAGACCAATGAAAAATGCACTAAACTAATAAAGCAAATAAATCTTTAAAGAAAACTGGTTCTAATAAAGAGCTAGTTAAGACAAAGTGCAATGCATGCTTCAAACATGCTTTAAAAAACACCAACTTAAATTTACACTTGTCATAATATAATCTCTGTAGAACAACCTTATAATTTACATTGGTGTTTAAACCTGGTGTCTAAGCATTAAACTCTGCCATTTAAGCTCTCTAAAATCCAAATTCCCCTTCCTTGTCACCATTAAATTCACTGTGTACATGATGAATCACAGTAAAATAAAATTTCTTGAAATTTCCACAAGCATCTGCGTACTTAGCCAATGCACTGTCAAAATTCTTAACCTTAATGGCATAAAAAATGCTCATACATCCACTTCCTTAACTGCCTATTCATTTTTCCTATGTAAAATGCTTGGCATGAGGAACATTTAGCCAAATATACCACAAACATGGAGTCACAGGTGAAATAACCTGGTATTGGATGTGATTTATTGTCCTCAAAAAACTCAAAATATGGCCTTTCAGCAACATGTCTACACATGGAACCCCTTTAAGTGATGACAGATTTGTTTGCAGTCTCCGTTTCCTAACAAAATCCTCCAGTTACTCTTGATATTCCTAATGGCACCACTGGCTGTTGAATACACTAAAGTCATAGAAGGAGCCCACTCTCTATATCAGTCATCTCCTTTTTTGTTCTACCTCCATCTTGTTATAGGTGACTCTATTGTCAGACACACTGACGTCCCGCTCAGCAGGCTGAATAAAGAGAAAGTCACACTGAGCTGCCTGTCGGGTGCTAGGATCTGCCACATAATGCAAGCACTCAGGTCACTCCAAAGCAAATACAAATATGACTCAGTCATTGTACATGCTGGTGTGAATGACCTGAGATGTACCTCCCTGGACTACATGAAAAGAGACATAGAGGAGCTCTCTGATCATGTAGCCCAAGATGGTATATGATGCCACAGTACAAAGACAAAATGATCGATTTTAACAACTGGCTAAAATTTTGGTGTCATTCAAAGGGGATCCAGTGTCTGTCAGCCTGGGATGACATGCTCAACAAACCACGTTGCTTCGCTAGGGACGGCTTGCACCTGTCACCACTGGGCTTTCGGATATTGGCAAAGGCTCTTGCCACCCCCATAGTGCCTTTTTTAGGCAAGGCTCAAAAGTCAAACCCACCCCCATAGACAGCACAAGGAACAAGAAACTAAGGGTAATGCTGCTAAATGCCAGAAGTCTTAACCTCAAGATGCACTCGAAGCTCTCCTCAGTATGGAGAACATCGATATCTGTGCAGTGACAGAAACCTGGTTCAAGGCTCCAGAGAGCACCCCAGCACTACCAGGCTATACCTCATATCATGCTTTTCAGCCCCAAAACCCGGACCGAACCACAAAAGGAGGGGGAGTTTCCATATTTATCAAGGATATCCAAACCTCCAGGTTAGTGGCATTGCACGAAGTATCGGAGACCACCCATGTGCAACTAACAGTGGGCAAGACTGCTTTTCAGTTTATAGCATCCTACAGACAACCCTCTCAAAGTCAGGAATCCCATTCGGCTTTCCTGAAAACATTGGAGAACATGAAGATCTCTCCGAACACCATTATATTGGGCGACTTCAACTACCCAAACATTGACTGGAAGCAATACTCAAGCCCCAGCACCTTAGCCCAAAGATTCCTGGAAATTATAAACTCAAATGCTATGGAACAACTAGTCACCACTCCCACAAGAGGGGACAACATACTAGACCTGATCATTACAACATGGGGACTCTATGCTCCACACCAGAAGTACATCCCTCATTGGTAAGATCAGACCATAAATTAATTTCACTGGATGTCCACATCCCGACCCCACCCCCAGCCCAGAAAACCACAGTGAAAAACTTCTCAAAACCGAAGTGGAATCCTTCAAGGCCCCAGGGCCAGTGGAAACTACAGCCCAAACTGCAGAATCCTATATAAATGCATTCTACGGACATCTCCAGGAATGCATGGATCATGCTATCCCAAACAAAACCAAGACCCAATCATCCAAAGGCAGGCGTCCAGTCT
This sequence comes from Protopterus annectens, assembly GCF_019279795.1. Classification (NCBI taxonomy): domain Eukaryota; kingdom Metazoa; phylum Chordata; order Ceratodontiformes; family Protopteridae; genus Protopterus; species Protopterus annectens. Next base: position 1,033,632,407 of record NC_056737.1, read on the forward strand.
GGTGGACCCCTGCCATAAATAAACTGTACAACAGAAGGAGGAAGCTACTACATGATAGAGCAAAATCCCTAATAGGAAAGGCATCTCTGATCAGTACTAGCAAAAAAATTACGACCCTCATAAAATCCTCCAAGGCCAGCTTCGGGAGAAAAATTGCACAGGACACCAAAGACAATCATAAGGCTTTTTTCAGTTATGTTAAAAACCTGGGATGCAACTCCCAGACTTGTTCTGAGCTGACTCTAAACAACAAAAAAATACACTGAACCCACAGACATCGCCAATATCCTGGCAGACAGATTCAGTGCAAACTTCTCCCCCCCTCCCCCCCAAAAGAGCAAGTATCTATCCCGGCAGAGGGCTGCCTCCCAAACATCTCAGATGCTCAGGTGAAGGCTGCCCTCTCCAAAGCGAAAAACACTGCTTCCATGGGACTAGATGGCGTCCCAGGTTGCGTCCTACATGAACTACAAGAGGAACTAATCCCTCAAATAAAACAGCTATACAATCTCAGCCTCACTACAGGATATGTGCCCACAGAATGGCGTACAGCAAAAGTGGTCCCACTCCACAAAGGTAGAGCCTCTACGGACCCTGGAAACTATCGCCCCATAAGCCTGACTAGCTTAGTCTGCAAGGCTATGGAGAGGATCATCATGAAGCTCATAAACAAAGACATTGGGGACCTACAGACACTAGATCCTACCCAGTTCGGCTTTGTCAAGGGCAGATCCTGCCTTTTGAACCTGGTTGACTTCTTTGAAACAGTCACCAAAGCCATAGATGAAGGGAAGGTAGTCCACACAGCCTATCTGGACCTTGCAAAGGCATTTGACACAATACCCCACTCGGGCATCATAGATAAGCTATCCAGCTTAAATATAAACCCCTATGTCACAAGATGGATTGCAAACTGGCTCAAAGACAGAACCCACAGAGTGAGAGTTGCTGGAGCTATGTCAGACTCAAAACCTGTCACAAGTGGCGTCCCACAGGGTTCTGTCCTGGGACCACTCTTGTTCGGTATATACTTTTCCGAGGTACAGGCAAACATGGGAGGACTATGGCTCACCAAGTTCGCAGACGACTGCAAACTGGGCGCCATAATCAACTCTCCAGCTGACACAAACATCCTTCAAAAAGGTCTCACAGAGACAGATAAACTAGTGCCAGCGCCATGGTTTAAAGCTAAATGCCAAAAAATGTATAGTCATACCATTTGGCAAAAACAATGTGCCCACAAATTACCACATAGGCGGAAACCCATTAAGTACAGAGAAAGTTATTAGGGACCTGGGGACCCAAGTTGATAGCAATCTCTCCTTTGAAAACCACATTGTCAAAGTGGTTAGAAAGACCTTCTACATAGCCCACCTCATCACAAAGGGTTTCACATCTAGATCAAGAGAGGTAATCGTGCCCCTTTATTCATCCCTCATCAGGCCCATCATAGAATACAATGCCCCTTTTGGGATGTACCTTACCCGACACCTGCAGCAATTAGAAAGACCCCAAAAGTATCTCATCAAGAGGATCAAGGGTATCAAACAGATGCCATATGCTGCTCGGTTAAAAAAACTCCAGCTCTACTCAGTTGCATACCGCCTACTTCGAGGCGATATGCCTGACATACAAAGCTATGTCAAATCCAGAATTAATGGACATGCTCCACCTCAGTAAATCTAAATCCCTTAGAGCCACGCTGAGGGACTTGAACCTCAGCACAGAAATAAATAGAACTTGCTGGAGGGACAGGTTTATAACCCAGAGGCTCCCTTCGCTCTGGAATAGAATTCCAGTTCATGTGAGGCAGAGCACCTCACTGAATCTCTTCAAGAAGAATCTCGATAAGTGGATGGGGGATCGTAGGTTTGTCCCAGGGATTACTCCCGTGTCACTATTAGACAGAGGCACAGTAAACTAAACCTTAAAAAGGGCACAGTATACTCAAATCAAGGGGTGGCGTAAGCCATACAGAATCGGGCTAGGCTTATAATTGCCCCAGGGCAGATAGCCTAGTATGAACCTCATTTCTGGACATAAACCTCTCCCTCAAAACAAAAATAATTGTTAGTTAACACTTGATCAATGCATTAGATCAAAAACTTACGCTTCCCCAATTCATATTCACCACTATTCATTAACATGTGACCCACCCATTCCAGACCAGTATCATGTGGAATGGAGGTGAACAATGCCTTATCAACAGTTACTAATAAATCATCTTTACCCACTTCTTGATCCCTGATTTTACTAAGAAAACCAAAAAAGATCCTTCATAAAAAGTTTTTTTTTTTTTAACTAATTTTAACAGTGCCCTAATTTATCAACTTAGACACCACTTCTAACTTGAGGCAGGAGCTGACACAATGGGCTTGTATGGAGGATGGTCCTCATTTTTATGCATTTTGGGTACTCCTAAACAGTTGGCCTATCTTGGGTTTCACGGAGTAGAAGAAAGAATACATACTTGCAGAGGTTATACCTTCTGACAAAGATTCAAACAAGATTCAATATGCCTGTAGGCTTTCATCACATCACTCATTAACCTTCTGGTAAAAAACAACTAGCAATAAAGACATTCTTCACATAATCACAACTGTCAACCACCACTACCCCCCTTTGTCTGCTTTCATAATTCTGTTGTTCTTAAGTGCGTACAAACTTTATCCTTCATTGTCCATAAGATTGTAATACTTGTTAGTACTTTTCCTCCTTAACAAGTCTCATTTCTTTCTTGCACATCTCCTCAAAAGCTTTACTAGAGGGGTAGAGGCGGATTGAATCAAGTGTTATAAAAATCACCTTTCCTAAAGTACAGTTTTGTACCTACCATGAATGTAGATGTTAGAGTGTATACACTGCTGCAGTCATTACACTTGGGTTATCCTGCCGTCAGGTGGTTCCCCAGTCTGCCTGAGTTCCAAAGTCTTGGTCCGGCATCAGTTGCTGTCGCCTCCTCCCTGACGTCAGTGCAACAGGGGTAAGTAAGATGCAGACAACGCCATTTTCTTCAGTTTTTCTTGCCCCAGATGTCAGGTACCCCTAAATAGGTAGGCAATTCCAATTGCTAATAAAACATACATAAGAAAAGCAAAAAACAACTTACAGCTACTAGCAAATACTCCCCATAGGTAGTAAAGGTAGAAGACATAGGTACGTACCAGCCAGTAAGAGGGGAAGGAGGGAGGGTAACCTGGACTGCAGCAGTGTATACACGCGAACATCTACATTTATGGTAGGTACAAAACTGTACTATGTTCATCGTGTTACACTGCTGCAGTCATTACACTTGGGTAGAATCCCAAAGCTGAGGAAGGGTGGCTGGTTCTATAAGGCATTAGGGGTGGCTATAAGGCCCTGCAGCACTGAAGTGGTGAAGCCAGCTCTGGATTTAGAGTATAGAGGCAGATGGTAATGCTTGGTGAAGGTATGTACAGAACTCCAAGTTGCTGCTTCCAAAATATCCTTGGTAGGTACTCCCCCTGAGGTAGGCAGTTGAAGTGGCTGTTGCCCTGGTGGAGTGAGATCTAATGCTGCTAGGAAGAGGTTTTCCATGGTATGTGTAGCAGAAACGTATACAATGTCCTATCCATTTTGAAATGGTCTGTTTTGAAATGGCTTTTCCCTGTGCTCCTGCAGCACATGCTACCAATAATTGCTCAGATTTTCTGAAAGCTTTGGTTTTGTCCAAGTAGAAGCGTAACTGCCTGTGAATGTCTAAAGAGTGCAGTAGTCTCTCCCCTTTATTCTGTGGTTTAGGATAAAAAGTTGTCAGGTGAATAGTTTGGTTTAGAGCCACACTGGATACCACCTTTGGCATAAAAGTAGGGTTAGTTCTTAAAGACACCCTGTCCTGGTGGAAAATGAGGAAAGGTTCCACTGCCATTAGTGCCTGTAATTCTGAAACTCTTCGTGCTGATGTTATTGCCAGGAGCAGAGCGGTTTTCCAAGAGATGTATTTTAATTCTGCTGTGCTGGCTGGCTCAAATGGAGGTAAAGTTAGCTTCTCCAAAACAATGCTGAGGTCCAAAGTTGGAGTAGGTGCTCTACAGGGCGGTCTTATGTTTTTAGCCCCTCTGAGGTACTGTTTTAACAGAGGATTAGAGAAAATTGGTGGATCCGTGTTGTAATGAGCAGAGATGGCAGAGGCGTGGATCTTGATGGATGAGGAGAGTCCTTTGTCCAGCATCTCATTTAAGTATTGTAGTATCTGAGGAATGTTTGGGACAAGAAGGTCAAGGCTGTGAGCTTGGTTCCAGGCACAGAATCTCTTCCATTTATCCGAATAGGCTTTCCTGGTACTAGGCCTTCTGGCCTCCAGAATGACATCCATAACAGCTTTGGAGAGAGGCATTGCTTTTGCTTGACTAAGGAATTTTCCATGCAGCTAGGTTTAAGGTCTTTAGCTGGCTGTGTAGTATTTGTTTGTTGTGCTGAGTCAGCAGATGTGGGATATGAGGCAAAATCCAGGGTGGTTCTTGTGCTAAGCTCCTTAAGATTGGGTACCAGTGCTGGCGTGGCCAAGTCTGGTGCAATCAGGATCATCTTTAGCTCTTCCTGCCTGGCTTTTATGAGTACCTTTGGCAGGAGAGGTAGTGGTGGGAAAGCGTATACTTGTAGGTTCTCCCAGCTGAATGAGAGGGCATCCACTTTCCATGCTTGTGGATGGTAACTCCTTGTGCAGAATTTTTGTAGCTGGCAATTTATTGGGGATGCAAACAGATTTGTCCTGGCTCCACCATTTCTGTGCTATCATTCTGAATATTTGTGGATTCAACTCCCATTCATGGGGATCCATGATGTTTCTGCTTAAGTCGTCTGCCAGTGTGTTTTTGTCTCCTGGCAGGAATTGTGCTTGCAGATGAACTTGAAGGTTTATAGCTGTGTTCCACAAGGTCACAGCTTGTGTGCATAGGGGGTAGGAGTGAGTGCCCACTTGCTTGTTTATGTACCACATAACTGTGGTGTTGTCTGTCTTTAGTAGTAGTTGTCCTGGATGCAGCAGGTCCTTGAAAGCTACAAGCGCATTTTGTACAGCTAGCATCTCTTTTTGATTGATGTGAAGATGCCTTTGTTCTGCAGGCCACGTGCCCTGAATACATTTGCCTGCCATGTGTGCTCCCCAGACGTAATCTGACGCATCTGTTGTCAGTGTTTGCCTGGCTGTGGGTTGTGTAAAAGGCTGTCCCTTGTTGAGGTGACAAGCTTGAGCCACCACTGAAACTCCCGCTGAAGGCAAGGGATTAGTGGTATAACCGTTTCCAAACTTTGACAGTGTTGAGACCATACATTCTTTAGGTACCATTGCAGTTTCCTCATATGCAGTCTGGCATATGGAATTAGTAGTATGCAAGATGCCATGTAACCCAAAGCCTGCAGATTTTTTCTTGCAGGGAGTTGGGTCTTCGTTGCCATCAATTGAAAGTATTGAGTCAGTTGTCCTTGTTTGCCTGGCGTGAGAAGCCATCTGGGCCATTGTGTTCAAGCTGGCACCCAGGAATATAATCTCTTGTGAGGGCACTAGTTTTGATTTCTTTTTTTTTTTGTTTACTGTGTACCCCAGGCAACTTAACTTTTTTTACAAACGCCAGATGCTTTAGAAGACTGTCCTTGCTTCTCTGCTTGAATCAGGCAGTCGTCCAGATGCAGATAAATTTGAATTCCTTTCTGTCTGCAAAATGCAATTACTGGTGCCAGGCACTTTGTGAAGACCCTGGGCGCAGTAGATAAGCCAAAGGGCAGTGCAGAGAATTGGTAGTGCACTGAATCCGCTATGAATCTGAGATATTCATAGGTTCATACTAGGCTATCTGCCCTAGGGCCTAGGCAGAGTGTGTTTGGCTTTCGCCACCCCTTGGAATGAGTATACTGTGCCCATTTTAATGTTTAGTTTACTGTACCTCTGTCTAGCAGCGACACAGAAGTGATCCCCGGGGTAAACCTACGATCTCCCATCCACTCAAGATTTCTCTTGAAGAGAGTCAGTGTGGGGCTCTGCCTAACATGGACTGGGATTTTATTCCAGAGTGAAGGGAGCCTCTGGGTTATGAATCTGTCCCTCCAGCATGTCCTATTTATTTCTGTGCTGAGGTTCAAATCTCTCGCTCGTGTAGCTCTGGTAGATTTGGATTTTCTGAAGTGGAGCATGTCCATTAATTCCGGGTTGGACATGGCCTTGTACGTCAGGCATAGATCGCCTCTGAGTAGACGGTATGCTACTGAGTAGAGCTGGAGTTTCTTTAGCCGGGCAGCATATGGCATATGTTTGAGTCCCTTGATCCTCTTGGTGAGGTACTTTTGGGGTCTTTCCAATTGCTGCAGGTGTCGGGTAAGGTACATCCCAAATGGGGCACTGTACTCAATTATGGGCCTGATGAGGGAAGAGTAAAGGGGCACAATGACCTCTCCCAATCTAGATGTGAATCCCTTCATGATAAGGTGGGCAATATAGAAGGTCTTTCTAACCACTTTGGCAATGCGAGTGTCAAACAAGAGGTTACTGTCAACTTGGGTCCCTAGGTCCCTAATTACTTCTTCCGTACTTAATGGATTACCACCTACGTGGGAATTTGTGGGCACTTTGTTTTTCCCAAAGGGTATGACTATATACTTTTTGGCGTTTAGTTTAAGGCCATGGCTCTGGCACCAGTTTTCCGTTTCTATGAGACCCTTTTGAAGGATGCTTGTGTCCGCTGGAGAATCAATTATGGCGCCCAGTTTGCAGTCATCTGCGAACTTGGTCAGCCACAATTCTCCCATGTTAGCCTGTACCTCAGACAAATAAATACCGAACAAGAGAGGTCCCCGGACCGAGCCCTGTCGGACGCCACTTGTGACTGATTTAGAGTCTGACATGGCTCCAGCAATTCTGACATTGTGGGTTCTGTCCTTGAGCCAGTTTGCAACCCCATCTTATGACATAGGGGTTTATATTTAAGCTGGAGAGCTTGTCTATGATGCCCGAGTGGGGTACTGTGTCGAAGGCTTTTGCAAGGTCAAGGTAGGTTGTGTGAACTACATTACCCTCATCAATGGCCTTGGTGACTGTTTCAAAGAAGTCGACCACGTTCAAGAGGCAGGATCTGCCCTTAAAGCTGAATTGGGTAGGATCCAATGTCTATATGTCCCCAATGTCTTTGTTTATGAGTTCCATAATGATCCTCATCATAGCTTTGCAGACCAGGCTCGTCAAGCTTATGGGGCGATAGTTTCCAGGGTCCATAGAAGTACCTCCTTTGTGGAGTGGGACCACTGTTGCTGTACGCCATTCTTTGGGTACATATCCTGTAGTAAGGCTGAGATTAAACAGCAGCCTTATGTGTGGGTTTAGCTCTTCTTGGAGTTCATGTAGCACGCAACTCGGGACACCGTCTGGTCCCATTGATGCTGTGTTTTTAGCTTTGGAGAGGGCAGCTCTCACCTGGGCATCTGAGATGTCAGGGAGGCAACACTCTGCTGGGATAGATATTTGTCCTGGGGGGGGGGGGGGATTTGCACTGAACCTGTCTGCTAGTACGTTGGCAATGTCTGTGGGTTCAGTGTATTTTTTGTCATTTTGGACAAACTCTGAGCATGTCTGGGAGTTTCCACCCAGGTTTCTAACATAACTAAAGAAAGCCTTGTGATTATCTTTAGTGTCTTGTGCAATTTTTCTCTCAAAGTTGGCCTTGGATGATTTTATGAGTGTTCGTAGTTTTTTGCTAGTACTGATCAGAGATGCCTTCCCTTTTAGGGATTTTGCTCTATCATGTAGTAGCTTCCTCCTCCTGTTGTATAGCTTATTAATGGCTGGGGTCCACCAGACAGGACGCCTGCCTTTGGGGGAATGGGTCTTGGTTTTATTTGGGATTGCATGATCCATGCATTCCTGTAGGTGCCCACAGAATGCGTTTATAAAGGATTCAGCAGAGTGGGCTGTGGTTTCCACTGACCCGGGGGGCCTTCAAGGATTCCACTTCGGTCTTAAGAAGTGTGAAGTCAGCTTTTGAGAAGTTCTTCACTGTGGTCTTCTGTGCTGGGGGTGGGGGCGGGATGTGGATTTCCAGGGAGATTAATTTATGGTCCGATTTTACCAATATGGGGTATACTTCTGGTATGGAACATTGTTGTCCCCATGTTTGTGATGATCAGGTCCAATATGTTTTCTCCTCTTGTGGGAGAGGTGACTAATTGTTCCATAGCATTGGAGTTTATGAATTCTAGGAACCTTTGGGCTAGGGTGTCGGGGCTTGAGTAATGCTCCCAGTCTATGTTTGGGTAGTTGAAGTCCCCCAATATGATGGTGTTTGGAGAGACCTTCATATTCTCCAGTGTCTTTAGGAAGGCCGAGTGGGGTTCCTGAGTTTGAGGGGGTGGTCTGTAGCATGCTACAAACTGGAGGGCAGTTTTGCCCACTGTTAGTTGCACATGGATGGTCTCCGATGCTTCGTGCATTGCCACTAACCCGGAGGTGTGGGTATCCTTGATGAATATGGATACTCCCCCTCCTTTTGTGGTTCGGTCCAAGTTCTGGGGGCGAAAAGCATGATAGGAGGTATAACCTGGTAGTGCTGGGGTGCTCTCGGGAGCTTTGAACCAGGTTTCTGTCACTGCACAGACATCGATGTTCTCCATACTGAGGAGGGCTTCGAGAGCGTGCATCTTGAGGTTTAGACTTCTGGCGTTTAGCAGCATTACCCTTAGTTTCTTTCTACTTGTGTTTTTTAGGGAGGTGGGTTTGTCTTTTGAGCCTTGCCTAAAAAAGGCACTATGGGGGTGGCAAGAACCTTTGCCAATATCCAAAAGCCCAAGGGTGACAGGTGCAAGCCGTCCCCTGCGAAGCAGCGTGGCTTGTCGAGCATGTCATCCCAAGCAGACAGACACTGGATCCCCTTAGAATGACACCAATACTTAAGCCAGTTGTTAAAATTGATTATTTTGTCTTTGTACTGTGGCATCATTCTTGGTGAGGGTAAGATGCTGCTTAAGGTCAGGGTCATACCGGCCAGGGCTACATAATCAGAGAGCTCCTCTATGTCTCTTTTCATGTAGTCCAGGGAGGTACGTCTCAAGTCATTCACACCAGCATGGACAATGACAGAGTCATATATGTACCTGCTTTGGAGTGACCTGAGTGCTTGTGTTATGTGGCGGATTCTAGCGCCAGACAGGCAGCTTACTGTGACCTTTTCCTTGTTCAGCCTGGTGAGCGGGACGTCAGTGTGTCTGACTATAGAGTCACCTATTACAAGTGTATCAGGTATGTTGTTTAGCCTTAAGGGCTGTGACTGACTGGCACACTGACTTTGTGAACTATGTGTTGCATGCGTTTTGTTTTGAGGTAGTGGTTGCTTGGATGACTGCTTTGGAGGTCTCTGTTGCTTAGGCAGATTTTTATTAAGAGCTTCCGAGTATGTTTTTGTGTGTTTGTGTGTCTGGTTTGCAGTTGTGGTAGGTCTATGTGAGACTGGATTTGTGGTGTGTGTGGTTACCTTCTCCTCCTGACTGGTTATGCCAGTAGAGTAGAGAGAGCTCAGCCTGCAGTTTGGCTATATGGTTGCATCTCTCACATATATTTGTATTTGTTGGGAGGAGGAGAGGGTTGTCTGTGTACATGAGGCAGCTTTAACATTGCTTCAAGATTCCCAGATTCACCAGCTGAACTGGAGAGGAAGCCAGCAACTGTCCCTTCGACATGCCAGAATAGTATAAGGCACTGCTATGTAACTGAATCAGAGAGGACCTATAAGGGGGATAGGGTACTCAAGGGGATTTTAGGAGGATGTAATGCTTTTTTTAGTTAAAAAGTGCTAAACTTATACAAAATGCTTATAGGAGCAAGTGTGGGGTTTTTAGATTGAGAATAGAATGTTTAGATTGAGAGTTAGAGCAGTTCTAAGGGAAAAAATGAAGAGCAGACTTTGTGGAGCCGGGAATAGTTTAAACCTGATTAAGCGGCGCTGCCCGATGCTGCGCTATGCGCAAATTTGCGCTAAACCGGGCTTTATAGCAGGGGGTTAGAAAGAGCTAGGAAATGGCCCAAAACGGCCAATAAACTACACGTTACTGGGCTGGAACCATTCCTTTAGGGACAGATAAGGCTGCTCAGAGCTCCCCACTCCCACTGGTGAACAAAGAAGCTTCCTCCTATCCAAACAAGGATATGGGCAACATCATCTGCAGTTCTGTCTGACAGGGGCATGCAGGTATGCCTCTTTGAGGTCCAAAGTCACGAGCCAAGCTTTCTTGCCCAGTATGGGAAAAAGCTGCTGTAATGTCAACATTTTGAATTTTGGAACATCCAGGTAAGTGTTTAAAGATGAAAGATCCAGAATGGGCCTCCAGGCTTTGTCCTTTCTGGGTACCAGAAAGAGTCTAGAGTAAAATCCTTGTCCTTGCTCCTGTGATGGTACCCTTTGAATAGCTCTCATATCCATGAGTGCTGTAATTTGTTTTTGAGCCCCTGCCCATTGATTTGGTGGCAGGCTTGGCATTCCTTTTAACCTTGGCAGTGTGTGAAAGTGGAACCTGTAACCTTGACATACAATGTTGAGAACCCATTTGTCTTTGATCATTTACCAATTGTGGTAGAAGAGTGCCAGTTTTCCTCCCAAGGGGGCTGCCAAGAAGGATTTGTTTGGCAGCTGTAGTGGGAAGTCATTGGAGCTGTTTTTTATAAGGTTGGGGCCTGTCTTCCCCTTCTTTCTGGCCTGATGCAACCCATTGTCGAGGCCTGTACCTTGTGTTTGACCTCTACCTCTTGGACGTCTGTATCTTCCCCTTTGAGGTCTGTCTGTAATTGGAAAGGACCGATTCTTAGTTGGCCAGTTTCTGCTAAATCTAGGAGGCTGAACCTGTAAGAAATCCTTCACCGTTTGCATAGATTTTGCCTTATCCTCCATTTTCTTTAATACGTCTTCTGCCTTAACTCCAAATAACACATCCTGCTGCAAAGGTGCATCCAATAATTTTGCTTTAACATGATCTGGTAACGTATGTTCTTTTAACCAAGCATGTCTTCTAATGACAGAGCCTGCAACTGCTGCTCTGCAGGAGGCCTCTAGAGAATCAAAACCACATCGGAGAGTATGCTTTCCCACTTGTTCAGCTGCATGCAATAAATCCTGCATTTCTTTAAAATTAGGAGGATCTGATTCTGGAAGCATTTTTTGTTTTAACTGAGACAGTAAAAATTGCTGATATTTTAGCATGTGAAACTGGCAATTTAAGGCTCTCATTGCTAAAGTTGCAGATGTATATACTTTCTTTCCCTATCTGTCTAAGGCTCTGGAATCTCTGTCAGAGGAAACTGGATTCTTGGCTGATGAGGCCTTAACTCCTTTGGGTCCCTAAGAAATAGTTTCAGGGTCAGCTACAGGGCTTTTATACAGAAATTTATGAGAGTCTGGGACTCTGTTGTATCTTGGGAACACATACACAAACTCACAAAGTTCTCCAATTCAGGATGGTGCTGGTAAGTTGACGCACACTGGTGAAAAATGGTAAATCCCGCTATGCAGCTCTGGAATAAATCAACCCTTTCTTATTCAAAGGTTATCCAAACAGTTGCCATGTTCAAGCATCCAAATGTAAATAGTGGACAAAAGGTATAACTAAAACCAAACTGGACCAAACAGGGCCAGAAGTTTATTAAAACATTAAGCAACACGGTACAAAAATACTGCTTTTCGTCCTTTCACCATACAAAGACTTCTTCAGACAAATGGTTCTACACAAGAAACCAGCCTGTGTTATAAAGGCAACTTCAAATTCAAATTGTGCCCCTCCCCTGGTATAATCCGAATGACCTCATTTCCTGATCACAAAGCATTTGTCATTTCCTCTTCCTAGTTATACACCCATTCAGTAGTATACACAATTCACTTGCAAGAACAAAAATAAGGTTAAAACATTAAAATATTAAAATGAGTGAAAGTGCAATGGGTAAAAATACACAAAAGTAAATCCCCATTTCAAGTATAAACTCACTAAACAAGTATGGGTAATATGGACTATGAGAATAACAAGTCCAAACATACACATTAAAACATTTGAACATTATGTCATTATGTAATAAGGAGGGGGGGGAGGGGGGGGAAGAACGGGAGGGAAAACATATTTGCAACATAATGATGAGTAACTCTGCTTTCTGTTGACTTCTAGCAGAATTTGGTACTCATACATCACAGTACCAAATTCTGCTAGAAGTCAACAGAAAGCAGAGTTACTCATCATTATGTCATCATTATGTTGCAAATATGTTTTCCCTCCCCTCCCTTTCTTCCCCCCCTCCTTATTACATAATGACATAATGTTCAAATGTTTTAATGTGTATGTTTGGACTTGTTATTCTCATAGTCCATATTACCCATACTTGTTTAGTGAGTTTATACTTGAAATGATTTACTTTGTGTATTTTACCCATTGCACTTTCACCATTTTAATATTTTAATGTTTTAACCTTATTTTTGTTCTTGCAAGTGAATTGTGTATACTACTGAATGGGTGTATAACTAGGAAGAGGAAATGACAAATGCTTTGTGATCAGGAAATGAGGTCATTCGGATTGTACCAGGAGGCACAATTTGAATTTGAAATTGCCTTTATAACACAGGCTAGTTTCTTGTGTAGAACCATTTGTCTGAAGAAGTCTTTGTATGGTGAAAGGACGAAAAGCAGTATTTTTGTACCGTGTTGCTTAATGTTTTAATAAACTTCTGGCCCTGTTTGGTCCAGTTTGGTTTCAGTTCTACCTTTTGTCCACTATTTACATTTGGATGCTTGAACATGGCAACTGTTTGGATAACCTTTGAATAAGAAAGGATTGATTTATTCCAGAGCTGCATAGCGGGATTTACCATTTTTCACCAGTGTGCGTCAACTTACCAGCACCATCCTGAATTGGAGAACTTTGTGACTCTGTTGTATCTGTCAGGTTTAACAGGGGCAGGAGGTAAGGAATCAGGATTTAAGCTGGATTCAGTATACACATAATCCACAATATCTAACAGTGGCGGAATAGCAAGGAGTCTGTTGAGGTAATAAAAGGAAGTATCTGAACCTTTTCTTGGATTCTGAACAATCCTGACCTTCCCAGTGGAAATGCTCCCTCATGGTATGCAGTGTTTCCCCAAAGGAGTAGTCCTCAGGCGGTGTGGCTGATGGAATTGATTCCTCAGCATCAGAATCCTCATAAGGGGGTAAAGAGTATCCTAGGTCTGAGGATGAATCAGAAGAGATGGACACCTGGTCGGATGAGTCATAGTCTGCATCCTGTCTAGGCCTTTTATCAGGAGGGGGGATGGGGCCCCCTGATCAGAGTGATTAGGTCTTCAGCCATTTTGAGCATTTGTTTCTTGGGTAAGGAGGACTGTCCTGGAAAATGCTGTATTTGTTTCTTTGACTTTAAAGAAGGCTTAGACTTAGCTGAGGGTTTAATGCTTAACTGAGTAGGTCTGACGACACCCTCTGTAGCTGTAGGTTTGCTCAGCTACTCTGGATCCCTCTGAAATGTTATTCTCGGTAGGCTGAAGAACTTGTGCGTCCGAAGGCCCAGCCATCTCCACGTGGGAGTCAGAGGCGGCTTGAGGTTCTAGAGAAGCGGTTGTCAGGGGCTGCGAAGGTGCCTCGCTGAAAACCGGCGAATGGCCTAGAAGAGGCTTCGTCGTCAGTTTTGGGCCTCGGATGCCTATCCTTGTCTCTGCACTTTTTGTGTATTCCGGTTGTCGGAAGTTCCAAAGGCATGGTATAATTGAATTTTCTACCAAAATAATGTCGGGCAAAATCAAACAGAAGTTTAATAGTGCGCTTGTTAAACCTAGCACAAAACAGACAACCAGTGACTTCGTGGGTCAGGGCCTAGGCATGGGATACAATAGGAATGGAAATCCTTATGAGGTATTTGCTTCCCACAAGAAATACAGTTATTAACTTTTACTGACATCGGTCTGAGGCAAGAAAAAGTTTCCCCAATGGGGTACTTAGCTTTGTAGAAGACTTCCGTTCTGGATTCAAATCTCAAGAGACAGCCAACTGGCACTTGCGAACTGCTTTTGCTTCGGGCACCGCATGGCAAGAAAGACTTAAGAAAATGGCGTTGGCTGCATCTTGTATACCCCTGTCGCACTGACGTCAGGGAGGAGGTGACAGCAACAGACGCTGGACCAAGACTTTGGAACTCAGGCCGACTGGGAACCGCCTGACGGCAGGATAACCCAAGTGTAATGACTGCAGCAGTGTAACACGATGATCATCAGTGGATTTGTCCTTGAAAAAACTTACCCCTTTAGATCTATTAAAGTTTGCACCCAATTAGATCTAGTGGTGGGAAGAAAGAAAAATCCTTTTTTCAAAACTTCTGTTTCACCTTTGGACTGTACTTTGTGTGATAAATTAAAAATCTGAAAGTCTACAGGCATTACCTTAAGACTGTCCTTTGTGCACAATTCTTCATTCTTTGGAATAGGGGGTAAGGATTTCTGTTTGCTGACTTGCTCGCTACCCTTGCCTAAGTATTGGTAGCTGCATGGTTGCTGCTCCCTGCAACAAACTACTTGTTTCACTGTAGTTGCAGGATGACCCTGAGGGTACTGACTCTGGTCTACAGTTTCTTTATTTCTAACCTCTTCAAATGTCTTGGAGATAATAAATCCTTTTGTTTGATTAATTTGGATGATTTCTGACTAGCGGTCTTGGATGTGTGTGCGCTTAGTCTGTAAACTGCTCTCTATGCTTGAGAGCGTTCACATGGATTGAATTACTCCCCGAAGCGTTAGTTAAAGTGGCCTGCTTATCTTCTTCACATTCCCTAAGGTCTCTGGCTATTTTCTTTTCTTTGCATCTTTTGAGCACACTATCAAGTTTAACTAACATCCATTTTGTTCTCTCATCTATCTCAATTGATGATGCTGCTAAACATTGCTTATCCATAAGCCCATCAATCCATTTGTGTAACAGCCTCCTCTTGCTGATGGTACTCCCTTAAAAGCTCGAGGAAAGCTAAACCCACGGTTTCACAAATATCCTATTTTTTAAGGAAAGTCTCATTATACCAACCACTTTTTTTTTTTTTTAAATACCTTTAATCCCTTCAGTGCTCTCTTAACCTTAAAGCAATAATCAAAAACGCAACATCCCACTGTATTCTCTTGTGCTTTAAAAGAGAAGCTTCTAAACCTTTAAAAAGCCACACTCTATGCTGGAAGGAAATTCATAGTTGTCCACAGCATTGAAAACTGGAACAGACATGTTCCTGATAATATTTTTCAAAAAACATTTGGTGAAATACTCTCTCCCGTTGCTGCTTCCACACAAGCAGCATGCTCATTGGTAACATGTGATGCCATAGGATGATGATGAATAGTTAACTTCAAAAAGCAGTCTTCTATACTGGTGTCCTCATGAGGCATACTGGTCATTTAAACAATAAAACAAATTGTAAAAGTAACAACCTGAAAGCCTCAATCACAGTGGTAGTAAAACAGAACATAAAAAAACTGGAAAAAAAAACAGTGAATGAAAACAAAAAACTGGACACAGTAAAAACCAAACAATTTTAATATGATTAAGCACTTCTGAGTTGTGTTGAAAGTGCTTAATATTACAATTGTGTTTGGTTTTTTACTGTGTTTTTGTTTTCATTGTTTTTTTTTTATTTTTACATTCTGTAAAACGAGGCTTTCTTGTTGTTGCTTTTACAACTTTTCTGTCTTAGCCTCTTCTAATGATCAAGCAAGGCTTTTTGTTTTGAATCCCTTTACTGTGCTTATTCGGTAAAGTGCTTAGTTTAAGTACACTAAATATACTACACTGATGCTATATATGGCTGTCTCTCACATGCTTGATGTGACCTGTACCGGAACTGGTAACACTGACATAACAGACAACTGAAACGGTATTCCTAACTCTCAGACTTTCCCTACTTCATGACCCATGTTAGCACTTGTTCCTGGGTCCAGAGAGGTAACGACATTCAGGATTTGGTGTGTTACTTTGTTTTGTGTTTCCAGCATTGTGAATGCTGATATGTCGGCGTTGCCAGTTTCAGAACAGGTCACATCGAACATCTAATAAACACACACATTACATATATACATATATTTTGAGTGTAACTTTTGCCCTAAGTTCCGAATGCAAAACATCATTTACCCAGTTAACAAGTACTAAACAGACACCTGGGATTTCATGAAGCCACTCTAGTCCACATGTCAACAATACATACTTTATCAGAAATCCTTTCTAGCAAACTGCCAAGTGAAACTACTGTCAAATTTGCTGAAAAAGCCTGCATTCTGTAATGACCTTCCTTGCATATCCAGCTTTATAGCTGCTGGTTTCAAACAAGATTCTGCTTTCTACTACAGATAAAGAAACTAGATCTCTCTTACCCCTGGGGGCTTCCTGAACTGATTAAAGGACTGGCTTTGGCGGCTGTGGTAGGAGAGGGCACAGACATACTGTTATCACTGTCTAGAGACAGGTCTATGCCATTTTCAGTTGGTGACCTGAGCCCTTCAGATGAATGCTGCAACAAAAAAAATGAATATTCACTTGTTAACTCCTTTCACTGCAAAAATATTTCAATATTTTAGCACTTAAAATGTAACTAGCTGGGCAAAACTATTTTTTTTTTACCATGAAGTAAAATCAAAAGGAAAGGAACAAATTATAGTTATAATGTCTGATCAGCACAAACTGACATATTAAAACTATAATCACTACCACAATTAAACTGCCAAGGGTGAACAGAACTACCATGCTGCACTAATGACTTTCACACCTAAAACTGCACTTCTAAGAGTTATAACATGTTTCACATGCACACCACAGCTAACAGAATTATAATGATCAGATAACCTATAAGCAACCTCTCTCAACATCTTGAACTGTTCAATATCAAAGTCTGAGATTAAACATCGTGCACTGGAAGGAGGGCACAAACTTTACTTAAAGTTAGACTACACTAAATGTGCGAACAGTTTTTTATTCTTAGAAATGCAATCAATGATTATAAATATTTTTCATCTAAAAGGTATGGATGTGGTTCACATACACATACTGTGGCAGAAACTTTCTGGGATCTGTTGGGAGATGTACAAAATGCATGCAACTATTACATCCACAACTATGCATAATATGCAGAGGTGGGTATGCTCGCATTTAACAGAGTTACAGAAGTAAAAACAGAACTCCACTGAAGCAGCAGTGCAACATTTCAACATTTTCCAGAATGAATTTCAAACTAACCCAGCCAGCACTCAAATGAGTCACATCATCCAAGAATGTGTGGACAAAAATTAAAATTATGTATGGGATACAGCAAGTCCTGTAACGTACTAACCATAACAGCATGTCTTGAGATACATTTATACATCAGCTTACAAACCAGCAGAATGAGGCTAGCAGAGCAGTCAATCATGTGATCTGCTGAATGCATACTTCACCGCATACCACTATTCCCAAATGAATGTTTCCAAGTGTTCACAGGTTATATATGGTGCTTGGGGAGCAAGTCTTTTTTTCTGAAGTATGATGTTTGACCTTGTCAAAGTTCTAGGAGAAACAGATGTGTAGGAAGCAAAGCCATTTTTCAAAAAAATTGGGACCATAGCTCTCAACTTTTCATCTCCAGAATGTGGAACACTGCCTCTCAATGTGGAACAGATGGGCAAAATGTGGAACACACACTAACAGATTAATAATTTCAACAAGGAATGTCACGGAATGGTTTAACTGTGCTATTTTATATTTATAAAAAGTTATTTTGATGAATTAATATACTTACCATCGATCATCATCACCTTCTTTCGGCTGTTCCCATTAGGGGTCACCACAGCAGATCACCTGTTTCCATTTCTTCCTTTCCACTGCATCTTGCTCCGTCACACCAACCACCTGCATGTCCTCTTTCACCACATCCATAAACCTTATCTTAGGCCTTCCTCTTTTCCTGTTACCTGGTAGCTTCTTCCTTAGCACCTATTTCCTAATATACTCAGCATCCCTCCTCAGCACATGTCCAAACCAACGTAATCGTGCCTCTCTGGTTCTGTCTCCAAACCTTCCAACCTGGGCTGACCCTCTAATATACTTATTCCTAATCCTGTCCACCCTCGTCACACCCAGTGCAAATCTTAACATCTTTAATTCTGCCACATCCAGCTCAAACTCCTGCCTTTTTGTCAATGCCACTGTCTCCAACCCATACAACATAGCTGGTCTCACTACCCTCTTGTACACCTTCCCTTTCACACTTACAGGTACTCGTCTGTCACAAATCACTCCTGACACTCTTCTCCACCCACTCCATCCTGTCTGTACTCTCTTCTTCACCGCTCTTCCACTCACTGTTACTCTGAACTACTGACCCCAAGTATTTAAACTCATCCACCTTCGCCACCTCTTCTCCTTGCATCCTCACCATTCCTCTATCCTCCCTCTCATTCACACACATATTCTGTCTTATTCCTGCTGACCTTCATTCCTCTTCTCTCTAGAGCATATCTCCATCTCTCCAGGGTCTCCTACACCTGTTCCCTACTCTCACTACAGATCACAATGTTATCTGCAAACATCATAGTCCACGGGGACTCCTGTCTGATCTCATCTGTCAACCTGTCCATCACCATTGCAAATAAGAAAGGGCTCAGAGCTGATCCTTGATGTAACCCCACCTCCACCTTAAATGCATCCGTCACTCCCACCGCAGACCTCACCGCTGTCACACTACACTCGTACATATCCTGTACCACTCTTACATACTTCTGACACTCCTGACTTCCTCATACAATCCCACAACTCCTCTCTAGTTACCCTGTCATATGCTTTCTCTAAGGTCTACAAAAACACAACGCAACTCCTTCTGACATTCTCTGTACTTTTCCATCAACACTCTCAGAACAAACATTGCATCTGTAGTGCTCTTTCCCGGCATGAAACCATACTGCTGATCACAAATCATCATGTCCCTTCTTAACCTTGCTTCCACTACTCTTTCCCACAACTTCATGCTGTGACTCATCAATTTAATCCCTCTGTAGTTACTACAACTCTGCACATTACCCTTATTCTTAAAAATCGGTACCAAAACACTTTCTCCATTCCTCAGGCATCCTCTCACTTTCCAAGATTTCATTAAACAATCTGGTTAAAAACTCCACTGCCATTTCACCTAAACACCTCCATGCTTCCACAGGTATGTCATCTGGGCAAACAGCCTTTCCATTCTTCATTCTCTTCACAGCTATCCTTACTTCCTCCTTGATAATCCATTGTACTTCATGATTCACTATCCCTACATCATCCAACCTTCTCTCCCTCTCATTCTCGTCATTCATCAACCCCTCAAAGTACTCTTTCCATCTCCTCAACACACTTTCCTCGCTTGTGAGTATGTTTCCCTCATTATCCTTCATCACCTTTACCTGCTGCACATATTTCCTAGCTCGGTCCCTCTGTCTAGCCAATTGGTACAGGTCCTTTTCTCCCTCCTTAGTGTCCAACCTTTCATATAACTCTTCATATGCCTTATCCTTAGCCACCTCTCTCTTTGCCATGCACCTCATCTCCTTATACTCCTCTCTTTCTTCATCTCTGACAATCCCACTTCTATGCCAACCTCTTTCTCTGTATACTCTCCTGTACTTCCTCATTCCACCACCACGTCTCCTTGTCGTCCTTCCTCTGTCCAGATGTGATACCAAGCACCTTTCTAGCAGTCTCCCTTACTAGCTCTGCTGTAGTTACCTAGCTATTTGGTAACTCTTCACTACCACCCAGTGCCTGTCTTAAATCATCCCTGAACTCCACCTCACAATTACCCTTTTTCAATTTCCACCATTTGATCATTGGTGCTGCCCTCACACTCCTCCTAATCACAGTCATCCTACAAACCACCATCCTATGCTGCCTAACTACACTTTCTCCGGTCACCACTTTAGTCTCCAATCTCCTTCAAACTGGCCCACCTACACAAGATATAATCCACCTGTGTGCATCTTCCTCCACTATTGTATGTCACCCTATGCTCCTCCCTCTTGTTAAAATACATATTCACCACAGCCATGTCCATCCTTTTCGCAAAATCCACTACCATCTGACCTTCTACATTCCTTTGTTTAACACCATACCTACCCATCACTTCCTCATCCCCTCTGTTCCCTTCACCAACATGCCCATTGAAACCTGCTCCAATCACCACTCTCTCACCCTTGGGTACAGTCATCACCACTTCATCCAATTCACTCCAAAATTTCTCTCTCTCATCCACTGCACACCCAACTTGTGGAGCACATGCACCATCAACATTCATCATTACTTGCCATCAATATTAGTTAAAAAAAAATTCCTATCACTAAATGTGTGACAGACCTTATCAATTTGGAATAATGTGGAACACGGAGGTCTTAAGAGTCAAAATGAGGAACTTAAGAGGTATGATTAGCACTGGAACAGCTTTCTCAGTGATGTAATGTTGGGGAAGGTCAGATGTGTATGGTGAAAAACAACTTGACTTCCATCTTGTATGCCTGCAATCATTCCATTCAAAGTCTTGTAGCCTACCTCTGTAAGCAGCAAACAAAAGCCAAGAACCAGCCCTAAAGATCCAGTATATACGGTTATAAACAGAAGTTGAGAGAGACTTACTTTACATACTAATCTGGTTTTGTGGAACAGATTACCTTATGAAGTAAGGAATGTGAGGACCCTCTGGTTCCTTTAAGCTTCATTTAGATTATTAAATGGAATAAAAAAATCATGCATGGATTAAGAGAAGGTCGTTTACTAGAATGTCTGACTGGAATGCAACAGAATGGCAACTTACAAACTTATGATACACTTCCATTTCAGCCCCCTACAAAAATCCGTGTTAACAAGGAGAGGACGTGACACCATGAACAAGCACTCCCAGGAGTCTAAATGCTTAATGGCAACAAAGCTAACCACCATTTCATCATGCTGCCCATAACAGATTTGGATATCCTGCATTTCAAACACTCCACAACATACAAACTAATATGTCAATACTGCAACAGACACACTAAAAAAGTAAGAGGTACTAGGATCCTCCAGCCAGCCCTCCCCAGTCACGTGACCACCTTTACAAGGAAGTCATTTTGGCATATTTTCTAACAGCAAGCAGCCTACATGAGAACATAAGATACATTCCTACCATATCAGCTTATCTTCGAAAGGGGCCATCTTGGATGCAGTTAAAACTGGGTTTATTTAAGAGGACTCTGACCACACAAGCATATCTATAACCTTTAACCACCAGCTCAACCTCCCCACTTTCAACACCAGTACACTTAACGTATCAAGAACAATGCAGTTTTGGAAACCTCACTGATAATATATGGAAACACTACCCATCTTATGGGAAATCCAGCAGCCAAGACTGCCAGGAACAGCCTACCTGCAGGGGGTGACAAAAGGGCATTCAAGACAAGGCCATACCTAGATCAAATGACAGAATATGACTTATCTGTTGTATCTAACAATAAGGATCCTCCCTGAAGAGTCACTAGTATGATGAATCTAAAGCACTAAAACCAACTTGGAAGGAGAAAAAGTCAAGCCAAAACTAGCAATAATTCTGAATGATGATGAACACCAATTCAAAAGACTTAACTGCATGAATGCAAACTGGTGGGACACCCAAAGGTGTATACTAAAAGCAAGTGGTATTTCAACCATTACAGGCTACGCAGACAATGGTATAAGAAAACAGCCACTGAAAGCAAGCTAATTATTCACAAGACAATGGTGGTAGGTGCAGTTAATATGGGAGGCAAATTAATATCATCTTGGATTATGCTAGAGGTAAAGGAAACGGAGAATAGCAGCAGGAAGGATTAAAATGATTATGCTTACTCTGCTGTGACTAAGTTTGAGGCCAGTGATTCCTGAGAAAAAGCTACAGGATCCCATCCATTCACCTAACCAAAGTTTTGATATTGCTAAGGCTTAATTGTTGTAACATGTAGATAAGCTTATTTCATGGGTAAGAAAGGCACTGAGGGATGAATTTATAATATCTTGGTTCCTCTGCCAAGTTTCTCCAGTAAATTCTAGGCCCCTCTTGCCTATTTTCTGTACCCCTATGTGCAGTCATCCTTATTGGCAAAATCTCTGCGTCTCATACAGCTTAGTCTTTAAATATTTTCTGCTGCTTAATGAATGAAACATTCTGTATGGTTACTATTCTCCTTAAGTATATGCATCCAAACTCCCACTCACTCTCTTGAACTTCCCTCTGGCATAAGAAATATTCCGGAGTACAATCCCTTCTTTACTTGATCTGGAAGAACAAGTTCCATCACCCCCTTGAGACTGCATTTGACAAAGAAATGAGGGTGTTTGATTGGATGGGTGAAGAGCGGTCCCTTAGAAAGGAGAAAGGGAGTACCACAGCCAGTTGTAGCCCTTCTGAAAGATTTTCAAAACCTACATGGTATGACGTTATCTCTGCCATAGGAAAAAGTGACTACCTAGACTTTGGCAAATCTTTACATGGCTGCCTGGGTAGGGAGGAGGAAATACAAGACGGAGCAAATAGTAAATTAGATTTTATTAGACTGTTCTTGGTTTTGAGAGAATCATCCCTGCCACAGTTTCTGAAAGACAGTTTTCCTATGCTCTGCTCCTATAGCTCATTCTGTTCCCTATAAAAATTGAACTAGAAAACATGCAGTTAAATTTAAATATGGGAAGGTTAATCCAAGGGGGTTATCCATATTTTTAAAGCTCCTCTTATCAAATCTTTTGAGGACCTCAGCATGGGAACAGCCAAACTATATACATTTACCTAGGAAAGTATCCATGAGCTCAGCTTTCACATCTGGTAAATTCTGAGAACACAGCCAGGCAGATCACATCATTGACCCAGTGGCAGCTACTCTAGAAACAGCATAAGAAGTCATAACATTTGAGCGTCTTTAGCTGTCAACAAAAAATAAAGAAAACAAGTGATTTTTATTTCTTTAGGATATCAGCAATTAAAGCAACAACCAAGGACCAAGTGCCAAACAGTCACAATTCAAAAGAAAAAAACAGTGTGCCGTGCTGTTATTAAAGAAGTTTGTGGGCGAGCAGCAGCTATCAGAGTGCTTTTTTCTTTTGAATATCAGCAATTAACTTTCTCATGGCCTGAGAGAATGATAATTCACTACTCTGAAGGTCAAGGTAGAAGAACAAACATTCTTCACATGCCTGTCGAAGGCATCTCTCTCCTTGTCAGGTGAAATAGGGCTAAGTTGCCATAAGATGTTTGGCAGAAGATGGCCTTGTCAAAGAAATTACTGCAGGGTCTTGAGCTAGGGATTGAAGAAATAAATGAGAGAGTATGGGCAACCTTACATAATTTATCAGATTTTCAGGGGGCAGGTGGCTGTCAGGCAAACTGCTGGATGCAAGGAAAGCATCTTCAAATGCTGGCAAAACAGGCAGACTGAGGAAAATCCACCTTTAGCAAATCATATCTTTGTTGCCACTCTGGATTTTTTTTTTTTTTGTTCTCAGTGAAATAACTCCTTCACTCTGGTCAAAATACCAGGGAAAAAAAGACCATTCGTTGTGTGGGTAATCTAAAGAAAAAAATTCCTTACTTTCCTCAGCCTCAGATTCCACAACATGTGGAGTAGTAACCCGAAACAATTTAATTCCTGTTCCTCAGGTTGAGAATCAGAGAGGGGATTTTTTTTTTTTTTTTTTTTTAATGAAAATACTCAGTACTCCTCCTCCACCTAACTTAAGGGGACACAGGAAGAAAATTCCTAATTTTAGTTTTCCTTTTTCCTGAGAACCTACTGAAAAAGGGCACCTTAAAATGTACAGTTGTGTAAGATCTTACCATAGCAGTAGATGTCATACTTCTCACTGTTGCTGTATCCTTTACTCTTGGGACCTCCTGCTGAGGATAGCCTAACATCTGTCCAGTTTACCAAAGCCTTTACACCCTCCAGGTGTCATACTTAGAATTCTGACATATGTCCTACATACAAGGCATAAAGTACATACGTGACAGACTCAAATCTCCAAATTGAAGTTCCCCAAGAGAACCAGGGCAACCCTAGAGAAAGCAACATGCTCATCAATAAAAGGAATAGGGAGGAGTTAAGGTTGAAAGAGGGACTCCTTGGCCAGAACTAGAGCAACAGAAAATAGGAGGGAGGAAAAGAATACTGCAATAGTGAGAAATAGGACATCTACCATTATGGAAAGATTTTACACAACTGCGCTATTTTCTTCCCTATCACTGTTTCCAGTATTCTTTCCTCTTAGGAGATAAAAAAGCTACTGGAAAGTATGGGAGGAGGAAGGCAGAGAAGAATCCTCCACACACTCATGAAGGATGGCCATGGCAAAACCCATCCAAGCCCTGCAAATGACATCAACCTTGTAATTTTGGTAAAAGTATGAAGAGTCCACTAAGTAGCAGATTCCAAGATGGATCAAATACCCAGACCCTTGGGAAAAAAAAACACCAGAAGATGTCAATGCCCTGGTAAAATGTGCACAGACACAAGGAAAGTAACTTCCCAGGAAAAGAAATGGCCTTAGAAATCCAAGAGGAGATGGCTTGCTTGGATGCTTTGAAACCCAATTCCTTGGCATGAAAGGAAACAGTTGCTCAGATTTTCTCATACGCTTTGTCTTAACCAAGTAAGATCTGAGCTGTTTATGTAAATCCAAGGTGTGTAGTACCCCCTTCACTGGAAGTCTATGGAGAAAGAAAATGGGGGAAGATGAACAAATTGACTCAACAAATTAACCACCCTGGGCATAAAAGAATTGGTATGAAGAGATCCCCTATCCTTGTGAAAAACAAGAAACAAAAAAAACAAAAAGAGGAACCACCACGAGCGCTTCAAATTCAGAGACCCTATTGCCACTGGCAGAAGAGGCAGAAAAGCAGCAACAATACAGTCCTCCAAGTACAATGCTGCAAGGAAGAAAAGGCAGGCTCAAAAGGGGACAGTCAATTTCTCAAGAACAAAGTTAAGGACCCAAGAAGGGGGAAGAGACGTTTTTGGTAGTTTGATATAAAGAACGCCTTTTAGAAATTTGTTTGACTTCAAAACTAGAAGCCAAATATAGACTCAGATGTAGACAGGTAGAAATGGCAAACAAATGAACTTTAACAGATGAATTTGCCAAACCAGCATCAATCAATTCACATACAGAACCGTAGGGATCTCCAGAGAAAAAAGTTCCAGGTCAAGTTTGACACCCCAAATAGAAAACCTCTTCCATTTAACCACACCGGATTTTCTAATGTTGGGTTTTCTAGCCTCCAGCAAAACCTGAAGCATGTCCTCAGAAAAACTGCTGCATGAAAACAGCCAAAACCCTATAACACACAGTGTTAGTTGAAATGTGGTCAAGTGAGGGTGAATGAGAAATCCCTGATCTTGAGTCAGAAGATCCAGCCTTTGAGGTTACTTGTAATGATTACCTCTGGCAAGGTAAAATAAAAGGGGGAACCAGTGCAGTCTGGGCCAAGAGTCACCAGCAAGACTTTTTTGACTGTGTCCCACATGATTTTGTACAGGACCCTGGGACGTAGACTAAGAGGACAGGTATACAGAAACATCCCCTTCCTAGAAAAGGACACGTTATCCAGTCTCCAAATCAAAGGACTTGATACTCTGGAAAAGATCTAAGGAAAGTGTCTGTTCAGAGGGGAGGCAAAAAGATCCAGAGTACCACCCCACCAATGTCCAGAAAGACCTCCCTGTGAAGTATCCACTCTTGAGGAGGAGTCCTGGACTTGCTCAGAGTCTGCCACTAGTCTAGGCTCTGAAGGATGTAAACCGCAAGGATGACCTGATGACAGCCTGCAAAGAAGGTAAGATTTCATGTTCCCTTGCTTGCTGATGTACCATGACTGTGGTATGTTATGTAAAAATCTTTAGAGAACCTGGAAAGCTAAGGGAGTGAAATTCCTGGAGAACAAGGAGTAGAGTTGCTCATGTCCTTGATATTGTTAGTGATATAATCTGTTGATTGGACCAAAGACCTTGGACTTTTAGTTTGTTGGAGAAGGCTCCCCCAACCGTAAACAGAAGTAACTGTGTACATCTCCTGTGTAGGGAGAGGAGCCTGAAAAGGTGGACAGGGACTTCGGGAAATATGATAAATCCACCAGCATAGCTCTATTTTGAGACGAGGTAAGACATACCAGATACCTCAGAGGGTGGCAGTCCTGGAGCCAAGCTGCATTAAGATACCACTGAAATTTTCTCATGTGGAGTTTGGTAAAAGGAACCATGGGAATGGTGGATGGTAAGTGTCCAGGGCTCAAAGAAACTTCTTCACAGAAACGACTGGAACAGGAAGAGGAGACTGGAAGTAACCAGCCAAAAAGATGACTTTAGGGGACTGGAAACAAGCCAACATAGGGATGGTCTGACTCCTGCAACCCAAAAACATTCTGTCCTGAGAGGCAGTCAGAGACTTTGGGATTGAGGATAAACCCAACACTCTGCAGAGGTAGCACAGTAATGTGTAGATTTAGAAGCAGAAACTGCTGAAATGGGTCTTTAATTACATCATCTAAATAAAGGAAAGTATGCAGAAAGCTACCACAGGGGCCAGATATTTGGTAAATACCCTTGCAGCTATAGAAAGACCACAAGGCAAAGCAGAGCACTGATAAGAAATGTAAAGACTACCTGAAAACAGGGTGAATGGGAATATGGAGGTAAGCCTACTACAAATCCAGAGATACAAGGTAAGCTTAAGCAAACATAAGAGGAAAAGTGAAGAGACAACATCCTGAATGAAAGAACCTTGAAAAGGGTATTGAGAAAAGAAAGGACTGGAATGGGCCAACATGACCTCTCCTTTCCTAGGGACCAAAAACATTATGGAATAGAAATCTGCTCCCTGCTGGGACAATGGAACAAGTTGGGCTGTTCCCTAAACCAACAGATAAAGCAGAACCTAGGGAAAATGAGGATGCTGGCAAGGAGGTGGTTAAGAAAGGCTGTAAAAAGGGAGGAAGGGACTTCCAAACCATAAAATAACAGTGTTGGATGATGGAAAGAACCCAGGAGTCTGTGGTTATCTGTTGCCAAGCAGGAAAGGAAAAGGTCAGCCTGAGGGACAGTGGAAGCTGGACGAGAGGAAGTGTAGGCTGGATGCCAGAGGCAGATTTGTCAGGAAAATAAATTTTTTTGGCCTCTAGAACTCAAGAGTAGGTTTGGCTGTGAAAATTTGCTTGTTCCTAGCAGGTTGTTTAAGCTGCTTATAGACAAAAGATTTAGATAGACAGTTCCTCTGGAACTTGGGTATGGGAGAAACAAAAATTAGCTTCAGGTTTTGCACAACCTTGCTCTTATCCTGAAGGATTTTAAACTACTCTGCAGTAGTCCTAAAATGATTAAGGCCAACATTTTAGATTCTCCCTTAGACAGCCAGAATTGGACAAGGCTTGAAGGTGTAACCAAGGGCATCACCTCATGACAGAAGATACAGCTGCCCTAGAAAGCTTAATGCAATGGTGAACTACTTGAGAGGCAGAGCTCAGAAGAGAAACAGAAGAAATTTGAATGTCTAAATCAGGCTCATCAGTCTACCCCCCCCCCCCAAACTAGGAGAGAACAGAGGACATATCTAGTCATGTGGGTTTTATAATTAATGGCGATAAAGACCAAAGAAGCACAAATACATATACACTTTCCTCACATACTTCGCCACAGCATAGTTGTCCTTATCAGAAGACAAAAGCTTGGAAGAGGAAAGCAGTTTGGATGACTTATCTGTTGACATGGAAACACAGCATGATGAGATGAAGGACTTTTACACATGTATGAACCTTAGGAACTCTAGCTTCTTAGGGGCTAGAGTTTGAGAGTCAGGAGCCTGAGAAACTGCTGAAAATGTATTGGAAAAAGGAGGCTAAAACAGGAGGGACTGCAGAAGGTGTGGGTTAGTCCATTTGCAAGAGTTCACAATCTCTCTCGAACATCAAACTTGGTTACAATCCTACTCAAAGTGCTCCATCATATGAATAACTGTATCCTCAAAGGATAATTCTTCAAAATTAGAGTCACGGGACAAAATCTTCATTAAACCCCAGGGTCAGAGGAGTGTGGATCTGGGAAGAAAATTTCAAAGATTCATCACAAGAATCCAAATCTTTAGAACAAGAATCCCTAGGTCTCTTACAAGGGGTGGAAGATCAGAGTGCAGAGGCAGTGACATACAACCCTTGGGGGGTTTCAAGGCCATAAGGGCATTAAGCCACCCATGAGCAAAGTCCTCTCACTCTTTGTGAAGATCCTTAGCTAGAGAGGTCATATTTGCTTTTTTACAGCAACATTTGCTTTAATAAACCAAGGAGGTTCAGACGATTACATGAGAGCACCAGGCACTCTTCCTTAACTAAAATTTGGGGAATCCCCCTACACCCTTCAGATACAATCAGACACCCTCTACATCACAGCCGCAGCAGACATGCAAGAACACCTCTATGTCAGCCTCCAACTGGGTCTTGGCAGAGGGAACTGGCATCAGCACTGGATAGTCCACCGGTTCTTCATCCAACCTGACAGAGAGAAGTCAGTTAGTCTGGACAGCAGTAGGTTCAAGCAAATGCTTTTTTCTTAAGTGGCAGCTGAACTTCGGGCATGGAGGATTTGGCCATGGAACCCAGAGTCAAAAGCTTAAGACGCTGATTTTCAAGATAAATTGAAAGGTACGATACACAGCTGCAGAGCGTCTTAAGGTTAAATGCCTTACAAACAGCACACTGAGTATGGTCGTGCTTTGCACGTACACAAAAAAAGGCACTACTTGTGTCAATCTTTATGGGGAATCTGCCTCCTACACTCACACCACCCCCCCCTTCCTGGATGGCATGAAAACAAAAGAAAGGAACCCCAAAGGCGCACTTGACTACATAGGCTCAGAGAATAGAAAACACCCCACATTCAGAGGATGTTCAGACTGCCGACACAGAAGTTCCAATTATTAGGCATCTGTACGTCACATATGTACTTTACACCTTGCACACAGGACATACATCTGACATGGTACCTGGAAGGTGTAAAGACTTTGGTACATTGGCTGGATGTTAGGTGATCCTAAGCAGCATATCCCAAGAGTAAAGAATGCTGCAACAGTAATAAGGAAGGACATCAGTTCTTTCCCAGGAATCACGTTCCTTAGAGTGATCACCAAAAGGAACAAACTGTGCTACTTTCCTCAATTCCATCACAGTGGTTTTCCTCTTCGAGCAAAGGAGAGCCAAACAGCCGCAGTGTGCCCCCCTCAGTCCTTAACGGCTTCTAGAGGAGTGGCATCAGAGTGACAGAGAGAAAGTGAGGAGCAGTCTGAGGAATCAATATGGTCACAATAGAAGCACTCACTGATGGCGGACGCAAACAGGAAGCTGTACAACTTTTCTCTTTTTGCAGACTGGGAAGGGAATTGTCCAAGGAGTCAGAAGCCAGGTCCACCACAATACTAAAAAGTGTCTGACAGGGGAGTAAGCCTTAGTATCACACTTTTCCCTCCTGACAAAAAAACAGCAAGGTCAGCGGTCATTTTTTTTTTTTTTTTACTGACTAACAGAATAAACTCTAGCCCTAACCCCCACCAATAAGTTTTGAAAGAAAAATTGTACTTTCTCACAAAAAAAAAAAAAAAAAAAAAAAAAGTAAAAACAGAAGGTATTCCACAATGGGTTACTTATTTGCCCAACTCTGCAAATCTCTTACTGACCACAGAAACCTTCAAAGCAGCAGCAGAGAGCAAGACTTGCTGATACTTTGGTTGCAAGAAAGTTGTGCGCTTGGTACCCTATTTTATACCACTCTCCTTGAGCTCCACAGTGGTTAAGGTGTTGGGGAAGTTTCCCTACAGCTTTGGAAGCTAGCCAGTCATCTGATCTTCGGCAGGATATGTTCCATATGGCTAAGACTACTTTATCAGTGATCTAATGATGAGGATCTCCAGATATCAAGGTCTGTCTTGGCAGAATTGGACTTAAAGTCTCAATGAAATGAGGGTATAAAAAGGCAGTCTTCAAGAGACATGGAAAGGTATTGTGTGCTAGCTGCTCAATACGAATGGATTAGAGGACATGCTGAAGGGTGAAGTAGTCAATGGGCCTTAATACTCAGCCAGCATACAAGGTTTGCAAGACTGCTTTCTCACTGAGAAGGCTCCAAACCTACACAGCAAGCTTGCTGAAGAGGCTGATCATAGCTTGCCTTTTACCAAGATTCAACAGTAGAAGACTGAGCACACAACCCTGTAAGGCTTTATTAACATTTTATCACCAACAAACCAACTACAAAAACGCTCAAATTAAAATCAAAAATCTATTTATACAGGATGTACTTGCCTCATACCACGGTATAAAGGCAGTAAAGTTTGTTCAGGTTGAGGTCTACAAATGGTAATCTAAATGGAATACTGAATGAAGAGAGTAAATTTTAAGACAAGCAACCAAGACCATCACATCTCAGACAAAATGTGGTAAAAAATAAATCCAAACATTCGGCTCAAAGATTGAACAACTTTTGCAGTCATCTGCTACGGACTAATAGTACCAAGCTATTTTCCTCAAGGTTTTAATGCTATTTCATTACTTCTCTCAATTACAGAGATGGGAAGGCATTCCACAGTTGTTCCGATTTCAGAAGACACCCACTGTACGTCAGTAAAATTAATATTCCAGACCAACTTATCTTAGTCACTTTCAAAATGTATTCTCCGTTGAGATTACTACTAATACATGGTAATATCCTGTTGTACACCAGTAAGGATGGTCAATCAAGGGAGAAGGAAAAAAGTCAGTGCTGTTAAGTTCACAGAAGATAACTACATAAACAATTTAGTACATATGTGAAGATGAAGTGGAATCAGTGTTACACTGTGAAATATTATATGCAAGGGAAAGAGAAAGTGTGCCAACATATGAAAATCTTATAGTGCAAAATGTCACTGGACATGCTACTGATAAAGAATGCCTGATAAATCAGATGACCTAATCTTAAATGCATCCTTTTAAGTCTCTTGCCAAGGACTTCCCAATCACTTTCAGGCAGAAGACAAGTGATTGACAAACTCCAGTTTTACAATTTTCTTGCTGCTATGCAAGCAACTGGTCTTAAGACAACACAGGAACAGCATTTTGCAGTAAACTGACCGCATTACTAGAAAATATTAAAAAGAATCACAAGCTGAAGACGTGGCATACTACCTTTAGGACATCTGTGAAACTCCAGTAAAACTTGTCAAAATGCCCCATGACGGAAAAGAAAAATTGCTAATTGATCAAGAACGGCCAAGAATGACAGCACTTAACCTACAACCTCAAACAGTTAAATGTTAAGCAGCAGCTTCTGGAAGGCACATGCTTACTCAACAGACCCTGCAAAAACGTAATCACAGCTGTACACTAACTCTACTATAAACAATGCAGAGAAAAAGTGAATAAATAACCAGAGTAAAGTAAAATAACTGAAAAATATAAAATAACGTGAAAAGAAATCTTCAACTAATACGATGAAGGAGCCATGACAGTTGTTCAATCCTCAAGAAAAATAGCCTTCACCTAGTGAACAGCTGAGGGAATTAAAACTGCCCTCAATTTCTACTCTCCCTCACTGCATGAATGACATCTGCTCTAGTAAAACAGAAGAGGGAATCAAGTGGTTCATAATTCTTCCTAGTTTCAATCACCATCAGTGTGTGACATGGATATAACAGTAGATTGACTATCAACACCTGTGAGGAAACAATGGATTCTGGTCTTTTAAGAGTTCAAAGAAGCTTAGAGACAGCTACCTTAACTTTTACGTGAGGAAGGTGTGCAGTAAACAGTCCCTACCTTATGTATTCTTAAGTGAGCATGGCAACTAATAGAATTTGACAGAATGATTATGCTGTTTCCTGGTCCACAAACAGCATCACATTACTTGGTATTAATACTCGATAATGGCAGTGGTGGTGAACAGATCAGGTCTTTTTTCCAAAACATTCCACTGAATTCCTCAGGCTTCTGAGAATATGTGTCAAAGTGCAAAATGCTGTAATTTGTTAAGTGAAATTTCTAGCTTAATCCCATAATGCTGTCCCAGTGATTCATAACAAGGCCAACTAAGTATAGACTGTGTCAAGCAATGTTTAGTAACAGAATAAAGCAAACCAAAACATTCGTACAACAAAACACTATAAAGGCAACCCCATGAAGTGACTGATCTATTCTCAAGTGTCTCGGGCTGCTCTCATACAAGATAAGTTCCCTAGCAGTACAGATACAAGTTACCAAAATTAATTTGTATGAGATTCCAGAGGGGCTAATGCAAAATATGAAAGCCAAGTCTACCTTAAGCAAGAAAGAACGTTTTTACACTGAACCTTTAATTCTGAAAAGTTACAGAAAACTTTAATCAAACATGACAAAAAAAGGCAACTGAATTATTAAAATGATCACCGTAAGCAAAAACATAGCTGGTGAAAACTGGTGACCTGTAGTTTCTGGAGGAAAAAATGTAGCACTGGTGTTTTGTCAAACATAGTTTTACTTTAAAGACCCAGAGATAAAATATCCTCAAATGTAATGCCAAAGGATGGATGTGAACCATATCCACATGACCCTACAGCTTAGTCTTTTCACTATCAAAGCACAACAAAATTAATTTTAAGATGGTACCATGTGAAAAACAGTTCAATATCCATTCAAATCACAAAACAAGTAAACATGCAGTCAGTCAATGAATGGTAAAAGGGCTCCAGTGTGAATTACAATAATAATATAATGTGGTCTTACTCTTCTCTTGTGGAACTGTCAAAATGTGACTGAGGTTTCAAGCCTTGCTTGACATAAGATGGCATGAATGTAATACTCCATATTAGTTTACCTTTTTCTTTTTCTGAAGGACATGGCTAGGCAAATGCAGATGAAGCTGTTTCCTTTTTACATGCACTGCTGCAATTTTCATATCTGACTCAAACATCTTGCTGTTTATTGCCTGTCTGTATACTATAGGATTAGGAGAAAACAACACTTTTCAATAAGCTAGAAAACAAACTTACAGAACAGAAAATCAGAAGTTAGAAAATGCACAACTTTAGAAACTCTTTCATGCAGAAAAGCTTATATTTACATAATAAATGAAGCATAACGATTAATATTCACAACCATTACAGTCTGTTTACATAGTTGCTAGTATTAAAGGCATCATTAAGCAGTTTCATACTTGTAACAAAAATATTCTCAACTACCAACTAATATACGTAGCCGATATGAACTGCTCATGTTAGGTACCTTTTAAATGCTTCTTTCAAGGCTCACAAAAAAGGAGACATTTTAAATCTTCTACAGAGCATACACACATGATCTGTGACTTTCAAAAGTATTAAAAATACAGAATTACGTACTTACAGATCGGTCAGTGAAAGTTTCCTCAGTGATGGGTATACAACTAGAATATTTTAATGTCATCTTAAACAAGAATTATTTCCCCCAGAGAAGTCCCTGTACTAAAGGACCTAGACAACCTCCAATGGAATGTCATGACATCACACATCCAACCAGTTCACCCCAACTAGACAGTACATTCCTTTAAATCATGGAAGCAAAGGAAGCATATAGCAAAGTAGTAAATTACAAACTTGTTCCACTTAAGGGTAAATCCAGCAGTAGCCCTTTAGGATGGGGGTCCTGCCCAAATAGAGTAAAATGACAAGTAGTAACATCCACTATGTGTGCAGACTATCAATGACATCAAGTGAATCTCTCATATCTGGTTTGTGGCATTCCCCTCAGTCTGTTTCAGTTAGGAGAATACCAAGCAAAAGCTCTCAGGAACGCAGAACCAGAGAATGGCCAAAAAAGTGAGGGGCTCAGGTATACATTGGTGCTGCTTTGCTTTAAGAGAGGATTCTAACTGCTGAAGTCACAGTAAGGTAATAATGCATGATAAAATTAGTGAACCAATGACCAAGTTAGTTGTAGAACAAATGTCAAAACAGAGAAACATTACTGAGGCAAGCAATGGCAGCAGCAAACACTAATGACACAAGTAATGGAAGCAACACACACTGAGGCAAGTAATGGAAGCAGCACACACTGAGGCAAGTAATGGAAGCAGCACACACTGAGGCAAGTAATGGAAGCAGCACACACTGAGGCAAGTAATGGAAGCAGCAATATGTCTGCTTGAGTATTTTTGACAGCATTTTTCAACAAATGGCTTTCTGCCTGGAGAAGAAAAATAAACAAAGGTTATGTACTCACTATAATAGAGCTATTTTGTCTGCCTCTGTCTGGTTCAACCTGTGGGACTTAAGAATTGGCAAGTGTCAGGTATGAAGTCTTTACCCCATTTGGTTTCATCTCCCTTACCCATTAACTCCCATCAACTCCCTGGTCCTCCATCAACTCCCCAGATTGAATTAGCCCCATGAGAGAAATCAAAATGGGGAAATAATTCTGGTAAAGAATCTTCCATAAACTAGAATATGACAACAGAGGAGGAAAGCAAGATTCCAGAAGGTGGGAACAACCACTTCTTCCTGTATCTGATCATCTCAGGAGGAAACACTTGCCAAGTCAACTAGAAGGTTGGGGGCACAACAACAAGAAGGCTGAACCAGAGACTGACACCACCAATCTACTGCTATAGTGAATGCATACCTCATTTTGGATGCTGTCACGAACATCCTTCAGGAAGGACAAAGTAAGGATATTCCACAACACAGTGGAACCAAAGTAAGCCCTAGATCTAGACTGAAAATCCAGGTTATAATACAACACAAAAGTGTGGTGACCCAGCCTAGCAGCAGCTGCACAGATATCATCTATTGGTACTCAACAAAAGAAAGCTGTAGAAGTAGCCACAGCCCTGGCTGAACGACCCCTTAGGCTTGTGTAGAAGAGTCTTGCCTTTCAAGGAATATGCAAACAAAATACAATCAGACAACCACTTGGATAAAGTTACTTTAGCAGAGGACAGCCCAGCCTGGATTTTGAAAAAGAGAAAAAAATGGATTTTCTGAAAGTTTTGGTACAGTCCAAACAGAATCTCAATTGCCTATGCAAATACAATCTGTACAAAAGGTACTCATCTTTTTTGGAGAAACTGGGGGGGGGGGGGACACAGGAAGGTAAGTCAAACTTAAGGCTATTCTCAGAATCTGCCTTAGGCAGAAAGGAAAGGCTCACACAAACAGGAAGCCTGTTATGGAACACCAAATACAGGGGGTGAAGAATCCAGTACTTACAACTTTGAAACCCTTCCTGCAGAGGTTAACAGCCACCAAAAGCAACATTTTCCAAAACAAAAGCCTCAAGTTCGAAGTAGCTGAACGTTTAAATGGAGAGCCTGCAAGGACATGTAGAACGAAGGACAAATCCCAGGGAGGAACTGGATCCTGTACTGGGGGATAGAGTAGAAAAGTACCTTTGAGGAATGCCTTGGAAATCTTGACAGAACAAAGGCACACCTTTGCCAATGTGAAAGTTAGAAATGGCTAACTGCACTTTAACAGTAGAAAAACTAGAACCTGAATGAAACAGCTTTGTTATAAAATCTAAGACCGATTCCAAAGGAGCAGAAAAAGGGTTGGAGCCCTGAGCCTCTGTCCACAGAACAAACATTTTCCACTTAATGGAATACACTTTTCTAGACAATTGCTTCGGAGGAGGCGGCAATATATGGACAACCTCCTGTGAAAGCTTAGGATATCTGACCATCAAGGGAAAGAGAGGAACCATGCAGTCAAACCTGAGGGACTGAAGACTGGGGGCAGGATCCACAGCTGCTGGATAAACAAGATCCACAATGGGAGAGTACTTCAGAAGAGGCCAAAGGAAGGGAAACCACACCTGAGACCAAAAGGAAGCAAATTAGGATCACTGTAGCTCTGCAGTGGGTTGCTTTCTGTAGAAACTTTACCAACAAGGGTACTAAGGGGATAAGCATAAAAAAGTCCCAGAAGCCAAGCAAGCACCAGTGTGTCCCTGGATAACTATCCCCGAGAAGAAATAATGGCATAATACTTGTTGCACTTGGTACCGGAAGATGAGGCAAGCAGACTGTAACAAGGAGTGCCACAACTCTGATAAATCTGAGCTGCCACTGTTGTATTTAGGGACCACTCAAGCAACAGAATGCTCCTGCTGAGGCCAATGGCAAGCACGCTGGACTTCCCCAGGATGTGTTTTGCCAACAGAAACGACAAAGAGGATAAGAATGGGATCTCCCATTTGCTGAGATACTAAAAATATATATTGTCAGTCTGTCACAACCACACCTAAGGGAAGGGCATCCTGAAATAACCATAATGCATGGACCATTGCTCTCATTTCCAGAATTATGTGAATATTGGCTTCTGTAGAATACCAGTACCCTTGATTCACCTTTGCTGTGAAATGTCACCTCCACCCCAAAAGGGAAGAATTTGTGGTGATCATGGCCAAAGGAGAAAGAAGTACAAAATGGTCTCCCTTTGTTTACCAAGGGAGGCTGCAACCACCAGTGAATCTGCTTTTGACATATTTCTGTTAACCATATAGGGAAATCCAAAGAATGAGCAAGGAAGGTCCACTGAATAGCCACAATCCATTGTAGGGCTCTCATGTGAAACATGGTTAAAAGAACTAACCCTATAGATGCTAGCACAGGACATAAAAGGTTCATAACTGCGTGCACGCCAGTGGTTTTGGAGTTGCAAACACAGACAGCCCCGAGCCAGAAAGTCAAAACTTCTGGAGCTCAGGAGCCTGATAATTTGGCAGATCGAATCTAAATGACACCCTATGAACTCTAGAAGTTGAACAGGCTGAATGCTCGATTTTGACTGTGATGCACAACTTGTTGCACAGATGGAGTAAGGAGTCTCTGGTCAAGATCAACTATGCCCTTGTGGGGCAGTGAGGAGAATCATCCAGGTATGGAAAGACCAGAAATTCCTGCAGCCGGAACCAGATTTCGACCACTGTCATGAATTAGTAAACACATTGGGGGGGGGGGGGTGTTGTGGTGAGACTAAATGTCAGGGCCCTGAACTGGTAATGATGGTAAGCTTCTAAGGTATACTGAGCACATGCAATTGTCCTTCCTCAAGAGCATTAAGATGGACTGCACCGTGACCACACAGAATTTTTGATGACCTGGCTTATAAGCTTGCTTAAATCCAAAACTGGCCTGTGGTTCTTTGTTTTCTTTGAAACAAAAACAAACATGGAATAGACCCTGGCTCACATCTGGTCTAGTGAAAACTCCCACTGACTTGATTTATGAGCAACTTTCGAATCTCTGCCATTGCACAAGGTCTCTGATGAGGCGAAACATCTCGGAGATGTTTTAGGTGACAATTTGGAACTTCTAAAAAAGGAATATAACCAACTCTGGATATTACTCTCAGCAGCCAGGTGTCCCCAGGTGATGGCCTCCCAAGCTTTTGAGCGGAGAGCTACACAACCCATCAACTCCCTCCAGAGAACAGCAGCCAGGCAACCCTTTCAAGATCGCTGAAAGGGCTTGCCAGAAAAGCCCTGTGAAATCCCTGATTTTGTGGACCACCCCTACCCCTCGGGCAGCATCCGTTATGACTCCCCTGCTCTCAGGAAGCACCCTCTGGAGTAGAGTCTAGGGAAGAGAACTGTGATTTTCTAAGAACAGATGCCTACGCCCTTTTTTTGATCCCTTGAAAAGGTCCGCTTTGGGGCAGAAAAGCATAACCAATGGCAGACAGAGTCTTCCTGACTTTCACTTCTCAGGGTATCTTTGACCGTGGGCCCAAACAAGGAGGACCATCAACAGCAGCACTGATGAAGGATGTCTTGAAACTGTCCGCAGTGTCACACAAACGCATCTAGCATGGCAATTCTAGAGCTTGCCACTCATGATGCTCCACTGACCGTGTTTGAGAGGAGTCTCATCAAATACTGGCATTGGAAACTAGAGTAGACAAGTCTCCAGCTGCTTCTGAGTATCTGGAGACTGCTGTACCTTGGCAGTACTTGACACCTCAAACACTACGTCCTGTTGAAGCCTTATCAAGTAAGATAAGTAATTAAGTGCTCTCAGTGCAAAAGTGGCCGAGGCACAGAAGCATTTCCCTAACTGATCCAGCACCCATGACTCCTTGTTCAGGAAATGAAATTAGGAGCATGCCTCAAATCTCCTCCTTGATGGCCACCATCACTGCAATGGCAGCCAGACCCTTCCTCCAAAGAAGCCTGTATTGGGGGGGTTGAGAATATTACCTGGCTTTCTAGGGATGGGCTCCACCTACCTAGCTCCTTCCACGCCCTCAAGGATTCCAGATCTATAGGGGCATCTGGAGGGGGAACCAACCAAGGCGTGGATGAGTATGCTAAAGGCCTCCAGAAATACTGACCCCTCAGGAGAGGAGGCTTTAGTGTTACATCCTCCGTGTTGAAGTAGTTCCAACAAATCAACAGAGATGTCACCAAGCACAGACGTAAAGGAGCCCTCTCCTTCCTCAAGGTCAGTATCCCTCAGTGACAGATCCCTTCAGAGAATCCAAGTATTTCCTCTTACACTTTCTCTTCCTGGAAGACAGAAAGGAAGGGCAAGAATCAGGGTGCCCCCACCACAGGGGCAGACTGGAGGCTGACACAAGCTGTCCTGGAGCAGAATAACTGGCTGCAAGTACTGATGAAAAACAGGAGGAGGGATGCAGACAGGAGAAATCCAACCCTTCTCCCTTGAACATCTCCTCTACAACACTGAAAGCTGAGGGGGAGGTGAGCCTCTTGGTTCTGAGGGTCTCGGTTCCAAAGACAACCCCGAACAAAAGGGTGCCACACCTAGACCTGACACTAAGATCGGCACAGAGCTGTCCAAATCTGAAGCCCCACGTGGAAGCAACAATCCCCAAAACAGGAACAGTCAACACTGACCCAGAAACTCCAGCTTTGACACCATGGTTCCTAGGTCCCAACAGCCCTGAACAAGTTGGGGTCAAGGCTACCAAGAAAAAGGAAGGAGCTGAAAACAACCAAGCAGCTGAATCAGACCCCAAGGGTAGAAATTCAGCCAGACCTGAAGACCTCAGATTAGAGGGAGGAAGCCAGAAGGATGGAGCCAAAAGTCCCAGTGCCAGGCCCGGAACTGAGGGGATAAAGGCCTAACTGCATCTGCACCTACAAAAAGGACAATCAGCTGCTTCAGATCAGAGGTTTTGATGCTGCCCACCGACCTCAATGACAGGACAGAAGAATCTACTGAGGAGAGCTTAGGTATGCAAGGTGAATATTTCATATACCAGATCCGAGACAGAGAGGCCCTGAACTGGGGCAGAGATGTAGAAGACTCCAGCGACTGAACAGGTGGACTGCTCAGAGAAAAAGGGGAAGCTCCCCTACCTGAAGGCATCCCTTTAACCAAGAAGGGAATCAAGATGTTTGGAGCCACTGATGCAATCTTGCTAGATTTGGTGGCTGAAGGCAATTGGCTCTGAGAAGCAGAGACCAATGGTGCCAGGGCCGCCAGGGGAGACTAAAGTTGGGGGAGCTACAGATCCAGCAAAACCAAGGTAGCAGGTCAGTGGTAACGACCAAAGACTACCTCTTACACTCCCCTTTGGCATGTCTGGAATCTCGCTATTGGGGCTTCTTGGACCCAGTCTTGGGAGTCTGGGAGAAGCCACCCCACAGACAGAACAACAGCCCAAGGATAGAAGCCCCTTCAACACTAACTTGGCCATGCACTCACTGAAAGCCCTGATGCTAAAACTCTCCCAAATAGCATCCAGAATCCAGATGCCCCAAACCCAAACAATAGACAAATTGTAAGTGTGTGTCCTGGGAAACTTGTGCCCACAGAAAACACTTTTTAAAAACCTTAATTTCACAAACTACCTAACCACAGAAACAACTAAAAGTACAACACACTAACGATAATATGACAAAAAGGTCAGGAAGGGAAAAAGGACGACTCATCAAAACCTACCTAACTAACCTGGAAGGAACAAAAGACAAAAAGAATCACTAACTGAGGAGAAGGGAGCAATAAAATCTTAAACTAGGTGTGCTAACTTCAACAGAAAAGTGGAGCGGAGCCAAAGACTAAACTACAGACACAAATGGCAGCAAACGATCTCAGGAGTTAATGGAAGTGCGGGAAGTTATGGGTAAAGAAGGCAGAGCCAAACTGGCTAAAAACATTAGAGTTAGCCTGTGTCAGATCTGAAGTTGAAAGGTTGAAGTCAGATGGCACGGACATCTGATCTAATGCTAAAATTTATTAACAGAGGATCTGATTAGCAAACAAAAGCATCTTCATCCCTGGAGCAGTTATTTTGTCTTCATAAACATATGCAGTTATTCCATAGGACCTGAGCTAATGGTGCACATCTAGGGAAGAAAGGCCTTTACCTCTCCTTGTTTCTGCCTCATAATGCATATGTTCCTAGTTGAATACTAGACTAACTGCCCTGAGGAGCCACTTTAAGCCTAGCCAATAACCCTAGATCAGAATCAAATCCTGTACCATGCACCTAACAGGCAAAGACTATAACCATTATCCCAAACCATTTAATTTGAAAAAAAGTGGTTGAAAAGCAGAAATCCCCTCCCCCCACCATAAGCATTCAGTCAGGCCTTCTTAGAATATCATGTTAATCCTTACATCTTTAAGGACAATAACGAATGCACACTAACACTTTATACACCAAATAAACCATCTGCACTCTGCACCTCTGAAATGGCCATCTGTGTTAAGGCAACATTCATATTGAAACTGCTGGTCCTTTTACGGACTTAATGTTTCTGATTACATCAGGACACACCAAGTAAGTATCTGATGTAATCTGCAATGATATCAGTATTAAAGGGCAATATCTGCAGGAAAAGGACCATCTAAAAGAATGGTCAGTGTCAACAGTCATGTTCTAGACCGACATTTAGTTTCTCTGCCTTGTGACAGTTGAGTGCCAGAGTACTGTCAGACTGCCTGCTTATCGAATTCATAGTCAATGGGTAATCAGAAGATGAATGAATAAATAAATGAATACACTCTAGCTTGGAATTACTGAAAAGAGATGTGTGCAAATAAGTGTATGCTGACACTGTCAGCATGTGAAACAGATACTACTGAAATCATCAATCTACCAGCTTTAACAACAAAAAGAAGTTATGTTCCGCAAATCAAAAAGGAAGGTGAATGTAGTGGGTTAAAGAAAATTCAGATGATACTTTCAGGGAGAAAATATCAATTTCTCAGACCATCACCATGTAAAGACCAGTTCTAGTTTCCTACACAAAAGGGCTTGAAGTTCTGAAATTATGCAAGAAGTGCAGACCAAACAAATATAGCTTTCCAAGTTATGGACTTCAAAAGCTACTGAACTTTAAGGCTCAAATGGGGAGAGGCAAACATATTAAGAAAGTCAAGTCTAAAAGGTAGAAAAATAAGCAACTTAAAGGAGGATAGAGATGAACAAACTTAACCCACAAATGCAAGGGGGTACAATCCTGTGCTCCCAGAAGGCCACGACAGACAGCAGCAGCTAATACATGCAACCAGAATGTACGTCAGTCATACGTGTCTGGTGTAATCAGAAGCTTGTGCATGTTTAAGTGACTGGGGAAGTACACCAGATACCAGTCTTCAATCTTTCTGAACACCTCATTCAGGAGACGCACAGGGGAGCAAAGACCAGAAGCAATGCCATGAGGTGAAGCATGCTGTCACATATATATATATACATACATACATATATATATATATATATATATATATATATGCACATACATATATATTTTTTTAAAGGTAGGTGCGTTGGGATCAAGAGTGTTTTAGGCACTGCCAAAGATTTGAGATCCAGACTGCAACCTTCTCAAGCCAAAAAAGAGCAATGAGGCAGAGTTATGGCCTTTCAGCTCTGATATATTGTGATTCAATGCAGGCTAACAAGAAATTGCAGAAATATGTACAGAAATCTTCTCATTAAAATAAACAAAGTATCCCCTACCAGAATAAGGTAAGATTCCTCATTCTGGTAAAATGGGCACTCAGATGTCCACTCGGGTTCTGACAAGCCAAAGCTCATGCAGGCAAATCCAAAAAGAGGTAGCTATCTGGCTCGAAGTCTGCAAGCACATTCAACTGTCCTGGTACACAAGCCACTGAAAGAGGTCCCTTCTTGGTTATTGACTATTGTCAGACATTTAATGCATCTTTGGAAAGGGAACAACAAAAGCTCATGCTGCCCTGACTGTCAAGGAAGCACATAAGACTGTCAAGACTTGAACTCGGACACAATTCAGTTAAGTATCTCATCCACGGCCTTGCTCAATGACTGCAATTCTACGTGGATCATATGTACATGGGTAGCACCTCCCCCTGAAAGTCCAATTTTCTTGCATTGTAGAGGAGCAAATGTGGGTTCATTATGTGCCAGTGAAACAGTCCTCAAGAGCAGTAAAAGATTTGGTAAAAGGGTAGGAAAGACAATACAGACAATGGCTACTATCCACACTTAACCAAAGCATACAGCCCAACAGTAAAGCAGAGTCATATGTAATACAACAAAGATGCAAATACATTTTAAGAAACTTACTGCAACTACTCTGTAAGCATTCACATAACACACTTCAGTGACTCCATCCAATAGGAACAGTAAGAAAATCATTAACTCCTGAACAATCAACATATAGACTATGCAAAGAATGTGATCACTGAAGTTCCCGATGTCAGGATAAGAAAGAATTCTATCCTTTTCAGTACCAGAAGTCAATGGCTAGTTCTAAAGGAATTACAGTTATGTCCTTCAGGACAGTCAAACCTCATCTCAACAGCAATGCTACTTGGTCATCTAAATTAATTTTTTTTTTTTTTGGGGGGGGGGGGGTTCAAAAGCTCCAAGATGCAACAGACCTTGTGTGTAAAAGCTTGCAGAGCCAACTCGAATAAATCTCTCTAACCTGAAAAGATAGCTTTGAACTTCAGTCAAAACTGCAACTGCCGGGCTAGTGGGGGTTACATTCCTGGCTGTCACATAAACAACTTGATAAGGCAATGTCTGATGCTTGAACATCTGCTTAAGGGCCTTTTTACTTCCTTGGGAATTCTAGCCTAGCCTGGATAAAGGGGAAAGTTTGGGAGGATTACAAAAGAGGTCTCCGGCAGTGAAGACCTGTTTCTTCTCCTGGAGCTCCTGCAACAGAATCAACTTCTAAAAGTGGACATTGAAGAAGGTCTGTCCAAATCATGCCATCCTTCACAAGTACAAGACTAAACCTGCTGATCCTGCCACAGCATCAGAAGAATCAAAATACAACAGCCCATGGGGTAGCACACAAAGGAATTCAGGCAGGATTCTTGACCAACTCTTCCTTAAACTCAAGACGCAAGGAGAAGCACTTAAAGCTTCTTCAATACTTGGACTAGGGAGGTGTGGAACATGGGCAAACAACTCAAATGCATGAGGGACTGACACCCCAGCAAACATGCACACACCCTAACCACTATCCAAGGCCATCATCTCACGGCACAAGGAGCCCTCTAAGAGGAACTGGATAACTGGATGGGCAACAGAAAATACACCCCTGGGATCCCACCTGTGTCACTGCTGGAC
Organism: Protopterus annectens; assembly: GCF_019279795.1. Taxonomy (NCBI): domain Eukaryota; kingdom Metazoa; phylum Chordata; order Ceratodontiformes; family Protopteridae; genus Protopterus; species Protopterus annectens. The sequence continues at coordinate 1,033,675,958 of NC_056737.1, forward strand.
AGGGGAAACAAGTAATGACTTTGTGGGAACATGGATGAAATTCTTGGCTAGGGAACATGGATGAAATTCTTGGCTAGGCTTAGAAGGGCCTCTGGGCCAACAGCCTATTATCCTATGAACCTACACTGTGGCCTCTGAGACATGAGATGTACTACACTGTTCACAAAGGGATCAGCTCTATTATGGCTGGTGAAATTCTCTGTTCATTTACAACAGTATTTTATATATATATATATATATATATATATATATATATATATATATATATATATATATATATAAGCACCTTCCTTTGGGGGAGGCACAAGAGCAAATGCTTTCAAGCATACAAAAATGGTATTCCTGACCACAGGGTCCGTGAATGGAATGACCCCACTTCTCCCTCGGTCTTTCAAAGATTCTTATTCAGAAATGTCTGACAAAAAGCAATTAGACCACATGCCAGTCACCAGAGGACTTCATGGGCCTGAAGGTTTATTTAAAGGTATCATCAGGAGGGGAAATGCCAAGGTCTCTGGTTTTCAAAGGTCTCTGAAATAAAGGACTACAGGTCCTCCGAATCCCCTTCTCAGAATACAGATGACGAGGGAGAACACCACTCCTCCTTGGCTCCAGAATGAGCAGGCTTACACACAGCCTACATATTAGTAATCAAATGTGCAAGGGGGCACTGGTACTAGATACTGAACCAAACAAGGGAGTGTGGGAAAAGGAAAGGAATTGGTTTGCTCCTGACTAGCATTTGGTCACATTCCTTAAGAATGCATACTCCGAAACTTGCAAGGCAAGCTCTCACCATCCACAAGGCTGACAGTGAGTACTTGGCCTGAAAAGCCTTAGCATGTGAGGCCATGGCAGATCCATCTTACCTTGGCCAATTAAGCCCTGCTGGACTCGTGGGAAGGTCTTGCAAACATAATCCTTGGGCCTAAGTGTGACAAAAACAAATCTTTGGCTAAGGGACTCAAAAGACCGTTTTCCAACAGCAGGCCAGTCATGAGCTTGCTTTAGCTGTTCAATTGAGAGAGGAGTAGTTTACACAACTGGGGGAGATGGCCATTACTGGTCCCCAAGTTTCCACTTCTGCTAAGGCAGAAAATTATAGGCGAGAACATGACTTCTTACTAGTTCTGGTATATTAAGATCATTTTGCATAGAATTAAACTTCATAAATTGGCTATTTTTTTTGGATAGTAAGTATTCTACCAGAGGCACAGTAACAACCAACATGAAAACATTTCTCGGTTGTGTGAATAAGAACTGCTTAAGAAGGTTTGCACAGTTATTACAGGGATAACTAATTCAAGTTCTGCTAATTTAATGTTAATGTGTTCCTACCTTTGAATAATACTCACCATGACATTTAACCCTGCACAGAATTTGACAAAAGAAAAAAAAAAACACAGCCTGCAGAGACTGCTGTAACTTTTGTAAGGCTAATTAAGTTCACATTAAAGATATCATGGAAATGGAAGACTGTTTCAAAATGCCATTGTTAATCATTGCTGGAAATGTTATGACGCAAACAAAACCTTTAGTTTCCATTCATAAGTGTTTGGCTTTATCAAATCTGAGGCATAAATGAAAGCATACTACAAAAAAAGTGTACACATTACCACACACAAGCTAGTATGCAACTCAGTCACACTAATACTCATGAATCTCTCATTTTGCCAATACTCTATGCAAGTCTTTAATGCAATGTCTTACCTCAAAACACTGTGCAATACTCAAGCAAGCAAAGAGATTACTGTATAGCAAATGTTAAAATGAGTTTAACTTATGTGCAATATTAGGTTTACCTATCTAGAACACTATGGTATATAATAAGCAGTTATATACGTATTAATGTTTTGCTGTATTAAGTCTATGTGATATCCAAGTTTGAATCCGGAGATATGGAATTTTGTTCAGTTTTTGCACTTCTGTAATTCTGAATGTATATGTGTACATACACACACATGTACACACACATATATATATATATATATATATATATATATACACACACACAAACACATGTACATACATTCACACACACATATACACTTTTTGCAAAATGCTTACTGTTAAGAACAGTACTAAAAGTAATGTGTTCCGAACTTTAATAGGTTAAGTATCCATGGAGGAAATACAGGTAAAAAATGAAGTGCTAGATAATCAAGGTATTTTTCGGTAAACAGCAAAATTCTACACTTTCTACAATCTGTCCGACCTGTAACACCTCTCACAGGCATATCAGGTATACTTGAAATATAAACACTCAAATCTGAACAGAATATACAGGTCCTTCTAAAGACTGATCCTTTTTTAAAAGATGCACTTAGCTGGATATGACAGCTTCATTATAAAACTTTGCTCGGTGTGTACATTCCCCAGCATGGAAAAAGTCTGAAGTAATGCCACCATTTAATGGGGTAGTACGAATAACCCTTTGAATTACTGACCAATAAGTCTTACTTGCATTTTGAATAAACTTCTAAAAGGTTGCCATCAAAACGTAAAGTTCATGCAGTTTCCATTTACTTGATTTATCTACATAAAATTGTCCATTACAAATTTAGTTTTAATTTTTTATGCCTTTAAAGATTTAGCTACTGAAGTTACTTTCTGCTGTTCATAAAAATATGGCTAAAAATTAAAGTTATGCACTCATCATAACCATGCATCTGTGTTATTCATTTTCATTCTTCCTCAATGTATTGGTTACAGATACATCCTCAGATCCAACTCGGCCACATATCAGATTTACAGATCCAGCTCTAGAGCTTCTCCCTCTACTCAACGTTCCAGCCATACTACAATTTCTCAGATCAAGTTTGCTGCCTTATAGATCCCAAGATAGAGAAGGAAAGGGAAACAGTAAGCTAGGGCTCAAACCTGAAATAGATGTTCCAACACAGATGCATAGTTATGGAGAGTACATAAATTTAATATCTAATGTTGACCTTTTCACTCTTCCTCAACGTATAGGACAGAGTCTCCAGCTAGGTAAATTTTGGGTAGCCATCATGGAAGGATATTCCAGAGAACTGCCAAATCAAAAATAGGTCTGCTTCTACAAGTCAAATGTAATTCGTAATAAGTAACAAATGTATGAGCACTGGAACAGGTAGCTGCTGTGTAAAAGTCAATGGAAGCTACAGACCAGAAAGCAGAAGTGGCCACGGATCTACATGAATGCGCCTCACAAGCTTAGATATGGAGACGCTATGCTGATTATATACAAAGAAATGCAATCTGTAATCCATTTGGCCAGGGTAACTTTAGAAACTGGCGACCCCAGTCTGTTCAGTGAGAAAAACAGTTTTTCCTGAAATCTTTTGTCCTGTGTAGATAAAAATGTAGTAGCATGTACTTTCCCTTATTTGAAAAAAATTAGGGAAGAAAACAGGCAAATTAATTGTTTGGCTGATATTCTATCAGAAACGACTTTTAGTACGAAGGAGGAGTTGGTCTGCAAGGTAACTCTTTGTAAAAGACCATGTAAAAGGATTTAGACAACAGAGCCTAGAGTTCTTTAATTCTCCTTGCAGATGTAACTGTTACTTGAAAAGCTGTTTTCAAAGACAAAAATTTTATACCACTTTTGGCTGAAGGTTCAAAGCGTTGTTGCATCAACCCCTGAAGTACAACTGTCAAATCTCAAGGTGGAGATGGACCTTTCGCTGGAGGCCAGAGTAAGAAGGTGCCTTTTAGAAAAGCCTTGACAATTTGGAAAAAGCTAGAGAGGAAGTTTATTCTCCTGAATGAAAATCTGACATGGCTGCTAACTCTACTCTGACTGTGGAAAAACTGTCATCTTCTTGAAAAGGAAAAGCTAAAAATTCCATAACCGAAGAAATAGGAGCAGTAAAAGGGTCAATTTTCTTCTTAACAGCTCAAATTGAAAATCTTTTCCATTTACTTTTTTAGATCTTTCTGGTGGAGGCTTTCTGGGAGGATGAATGTGTGTGGTGAACCAAACAGGAATGCCTGGGCTGTCTAGCTAATAATAGAATTCAAGAGACAATGCGGTTAGTTTTAGGCCTGGGATACTGGGATGTGAAAGAAGGTCTGGACTGGGGTCCTGCATCCATGGAGGATAAAGATGACAAAGGAAGGGGTGCTACACTTGGTGAGGCCAGTAGTGGGTAATTAGCATTACTGAGCTGTTCGACTGGCTTTCTGTACAAATTTTGGAATCAGATAGCGATAGATAATCAAAGGAGACAGGAGGGCCAAATGTGGACTAGGGCATCTCTGTCTATCCCTCAGAGGGAATTAGAGCAAAATATCTGCTGCACTTGTTGTTGTGGGGTGATGCAAAAACACTGCAGAAAGAATGGCTACGAAGGAAAATCTCCACCACTGATTGGTTGACAGACCACTCATGAGGTAACCAAATAGATCTGTTGAATTTGTCCCCTAGTATACTGGATTGCCCTGGAATGTACATTGCCACTAGAAAGCAGGTAGAGGAGACTGCCCACTGCCAAACTCTCACTGCCTCTTGACAAAGGGGGCAGGAATGGGTTCCTCCTTGTTTGTTGATGGACCAGACCACAGACATGTTGTCTGTTTGTATTGTAATAGTTCCTACAGGAAGAACATTTTGAAAGGCCTGCTACACTAAAAGAACTGCTCTCAACTCTGGGACGTTGGTGTGAATTGTTCTCCTGGGGGACCACGTGCATTAAACCATCCATCCCAAGAAATGCCCCCCTCCAACTGACAGATGTCCATGGTCACCATGGCCACTGGGGGAAGAATAAATGGATGACCCATGTAAACTTCATCTGACTGAATTCACCAACAAAGATGATTTCTGCAAACTCTGGTCAGCTTGACTGGAAAGGAGAGAGGATTTTGTAGTATGGGCCATTGAACAGTTGAAAACCAACACGCATAAAGTAATGTGCCAGGGGGACTAATATTATGAATGGTGCCATCGAACCCACAACCTGTTGAATCAGTTTGGCTAGAGGAGCAGGGTGATAAATATGCAGAACATGAAGCTTGACTGTATCCACACGATGTGTATGTAGAGAAACAATCTAACTTACTGTATTCAACTGAGCAACGGCAAACTCCAACCTCTGAACTGGTTGGAATTTTGATTTGAAGACATTGACGAAAATGCCTAGTCTTTGACAAAGTTGTAGCAAATAGTCCCTGGACTGTTCTAAAAGATGTCTGGTTGGAACGGTGAGCTGCCTCTGCTGCCAAATACTTGATAAACACAATGGGGGCTGTGGTGAGACCAAAGAGCTGGGCCCTGAAGTGATAGTGAATTGCCCCCAGCTGGAAGTGCAGGTACCTATGGGAGTGCCTGTTCATCTTGATGTGATAGTATGAGTCCCGAAGACAGAATGAGCACATTCAATCATCCTTGTGCAAAAATGGTAGAATGGACTAAACCGTGACTATCTGGAACTTTGATTTCTTCTCAAATAAATTCAGGTTACTTAGATCAAAGAGAAGTCCCGGGTCCCCTGTCTTCTTTAGCACTAAAAGAACCTTGAATAAATTCGGAATCCTCTTTGGTCTGGTGTGACATCCTGGATGACTCTTGTTTAGCAGCTTTTGAATCTCTAGAGCTGCTGTTTCTGTCAGACTGGGTGGAACATCAACAAGCCTCTTTCTTTTGGTTGGTGGAATCTAGAAAAATGGTTTGAAATAACCTCTGTATATTATTTTTAGCACTCAAGAATCTTTTATCATCTAACTCCAGACTTCTAGGTGCAAGGGACAAGCACACCTCCCAATTGCCTCCACAGGTGAGCAATCAGACAATCACTGAAAGGGTCTATCTGGAAAGGAGTCTTGGAAACCCTGGTTTTGCAGGCCTCCAATGCCATGAGGATGGTATTTTCCATTTGAACCCCCCCCCCCCCCCAGAGGAGTTGTCCCTGCAAGGATACTGGAAAGGACTCAGATTTAAGGAACCACATTTTCTTGCACCTCCTGATTCTGGGAAAAATATGGTTGAGGGTTAGCAAAGAAATTCCCTATGGCAGACAGTTTCTCTCCTTCCAGTTAACTGCGGGAAAGTGCTTCTTTAACAGAAGGGCCAAACAAGAACATTCCTTCAAGACAGCATTGATTAAAGACTACTTGAATGGCACCACAAAATTGCATAACCACATCCAGGGATGTCTGCAGAAGGCAATGCCTGAACCAGCAGCGTGTGAGGTACCCTCTTGTAGCATGGGATATTAATCTCATGGACTCACTGGAAATGGATAGAGTGGCCAGTTGTGAAGATGGTCTCATATTTCTCCACAGACATGGACTCAGAGGGATTTGCAGAACTCCCTGGTCAAATCCCTCTGCAGCTGTAAAATGAGCTAATTAATGCAGGACCACAAGGCAAAGGTTGCTGAAGCAAAAACGCACTTCCCAAATCTGTCCAATGCCCCAGACTCTGTTAGGGGGATAAACAAAGGAGTTCTGTCCACTAGCTCCTTTTTTTGTGGCTGCTGCCACAACCATAGCATCCACATGGACTCCTCTGCTACAATCGGGTTTATCCTTTGGTGGGGCCAAAATTTTATTTGGGCGATGGAGCAGTGATTCACACAGTTCAGTTCTTTCCATGCCCATGAAAGATCAGGTCGATAAGCTCAGCCAGGAGGGCCACCCAAGACATAGATGAGCCGTAACCAAAAGCTTCCAGAAAAACTGATTCCTCTGGGGAGGGGGTATCAGAAGACCATCCACCCTTCTGCTCAAAGTATCTCAAGGACATCTCCAAAGGACACGTCATCTGGTAGAGATCTGGGGGACCATTCCCCTTTCTCGAAATCAGTATCTTCTGAGAGAAATTCCATAGCAGAATTTATGTGCCTCCTTTTCAAGCTCTCTTATAAGGAACCTCCTCAGTGGGATGCTTTGGGGAGGTATCCAAAGAGGGAGAATTTCCTTTAGGGAAGCTGTCTGGGATACTAGTTGGAATCGGCTGTCCCTAAGGAATGGCAGCAATGGAATCAGAGCTCAAAAGTGCAGGAGGAATAGGCATAGGATTTAAAGAGAGGAGAGATCAGGTCACTTGAATAACAGAAGGTCATTTTCACTACCTTGAAAGCAGATGGACAGGGAGAAGCTGTAGCTAGCAGCACCAGGGCTGAAACCTCTGAAGCAGCCAAGCACCAACCCTGACCTAATCTGTGCCTAGAGGAAGGAACCGAACCAGAGCTGTCTAGTGTTGAGGCTCCTAGGGACAAGGATGGCTACACCATCATGAGTAGACCCTCGCCCACCCGATCCAATGCCTACGATATGGCTCTGGGACTCATCTCGATTCAAAGGAACATGAACAGAACTTGTCAGGGAAACAGAGCCCTAGCTATCTTGGTATCCAATACAAATTCTCTCTGGGCTCTCAGATCTGAAGGCTCTGAAACCACAGCATGGGTTGGAGGAGGAGATATGACTACATGGCAAGTGGAGGGAAGGCTCACAGATCCAATGGGAGCCAGTGTCAGAATAACCCCCATTTGAATCTGAAGAAATTCCTCACCATAGTCAACCTCAAAGACTTCTGGAGGAACTCATGGAAGAAGTGGTGGACTGAGGCAGTCTCTCGCCTCAGCGTAGTTTGAAAAAAGGGGAATGGAGCTGAGGGGATAACATGTCAATTGCAAACATGGGTTAGCGGGTTCATGGAGACTTACACATAGAAGTTGGATCACAGGACTGAGGATCTGAACTTCACTTACACTTCACCAAAATGACAGACCGATCCGATGATTTTGGATCAGATGGTTACTTTTTAAATCAAGAGAGATCAGATCTGAAGTTCTTCAGATCTTCTTAGGGGGCTCCAAAAAAGACAGAGGAATATGAAGCTTTCAGAGATAATATCTTCCTATGCCCTAAAGAGGCCTTAAGGTGTTTGCTGGAAGTTTGAGCCCCTGACACGGAAGATGAAGGCAGCAATCCTTTCAAAACCAGTTTATTTCTATCTGCTTAAGCTCTAGAATTAAATGCTGCACAAACAGAATTAGTGGAAAGATGCGCCACTCCTAGACAATAAACATACTCCTTGTAGGTATCAGAATTTGAAATTTTGTGCCCACAGTATGTACATTTGTTAAAGCCAGTAGGTTTTTCGGCCATAACAAGCTAACAAAAAAAAAATTAAGGTATGAGCAACAGCAGGCTACCAACTATGGTAGGAAGGATACCCTTAAACAGGATGGAAAAGCTCAGAATATCAAGACTACCAAAAACAGTAGGGGGGGGGGAGGATAAGGCCTAATGAAAGAAACACCCAAGAACTAGAAAAAAGGTAAGGGGATAGCAAAAGGATAAAATATGTATTTAAAGTCAAAGGAAGTAGAAAGCTACACAATAAAGCTAACACTAAAGCTCAGAGAGAGTATCCTTGTTCATGCAAGATGGCAGCAAATGAGATCGGGGGTATTACAGGATGGCTGGTGCATTGTGGGTAGAGGGAGGAGCTTGAGAGTTTAATCTGTATCTGGTATGCGGCAGAGTAGGATCAGAGGATGGATCTGTAACCCATACGATGAGGAAGCATGAAAAGGACATTGATCACCAATGTCATCCCTCATTTTCAACTCCTTATTAATTTGCTGTGATCAGGTGTGAAACCTTTCATTACATGGATTAGAAATGTATTTTCAGTTTGTGAATTTAGAGTTAAACAGGAATGCCTTCATTTTGGAAGTGTTACCCTGGGGTCCCTCAGAGTGCCATACTAGGAGTTTAACTGCTTAAATGTATTTTCTCCAATCTGTGCTACATAACAGATTGCCTCTGTAAATTTAATGACTGCAAAATGGGTGCCATTATTTTTCGTATCAGTGACGGTGATACTTCCCCAAGTGCTTTAAAGAGTTTCACTCTTGTGCTTTGTAATTACCTTAATACTCTACATACACCTGCAGTCATTTTGGCAAAGGTGATACTCTCAAGTTTTTTTTGTACAATTAAAACAGTTTACATATGTTTGAAAACTACAGTTGTGTATCCTTACCATAAATGTAGATGTTTGCATTCACTGTTGCAGTTATTACCTCTGGGGTATCCCTGCTGTGGTAGCCCTCGGCCGGCCCGAATACCAGTGTCTATGTTTTTCTGCATTGGCTGCAGTCGCCTGTAGTCTGACATCAGGTCGTCAGTGCTATAAAGTAAGGCAGCTGATGTCATTACATCGGTTTTTCTTGCCCTAACCTGTCAGAAACACAAGGAAATAAGGTAAAGTGGTCCTGGTGGCTAAAAGCCACCATGGGAAGCTTATGTACCCTAGGGGAAGAGGATATAAGGGGGAATGGAGGGAGGGAAACCAGGACTGCAACAGTGAATACACTTGATCATCTACATTTATGGTAAGTGTACACAACTGTACTATGTTCTTCATGTTTCATCACCTCTGGGAGGATTCCCAAAGCTGAGGAGAAGGGGGGAAGGATAGGTTAGAGCCCTAAGCATTGGTCAGGTCAGCAAGCTCTGCAGAACTGCAGAGGCAAACCCTGCCCCAGACTTGGGAAAAAAAGAGGTAGGTGGTAATGCTTTGTAAAGGTATGGACAGAGGTCCAGATGGCAGCTTCTAAGATGTCCCTGGTGGGGATGCTTCTAAAAAAGGCTGTGGAAGTGGAGGCTGCCCTAGTGGAATGGGTAACTAAAGACTTAGGAGGTGGTTTCCCCATGTAGTCTGTAGCAGAAATGGATTTATTTATTGCAGTTGGTTTACCAGGATAGTCCATTGGGCCTTGAAGAACCCGTTTTCAATGGAGTCCCGGGGAGAAAAGCTCCACAAAAGAAATAAATGTACATTAACATTTGACAGTAACATCTAGGTACATGCTAGCAAAAGAACATGAGCAAAACATAAATGTGCATTAACATTTGACAGTAACAGTCTAGGTACATGCGAGCAAAAGAACAAAAGCAAAACAAATGCTGATTAAAGAACAAACATAGTAGATGAATAAAGTAGATTATGATATTGCAGGACAATTAAGTAGAGTTGGTTATGTGGGGTGGGTGCAAGACCATTCCCTTTGAGATGCTAGGTGTAAGAAAAGAGACTTTTTGAAGGTAGAGTGGTTAGAGGTAATGCGGATGTTTGGTGGTAGAGAGTTCCAGAGGCGAGCAAGGCTGAAGGAAAGAAGGTTTTTGCCTGGGGGATGAGTAGGTTTGTGCACTTCTAGTAGATTTTGATTATTAGACCTTAGAACTCTGTTTGGTAGGTGCATTTTAAGGGCAGAGGAAAGGGAGGGACAGTTTGGAGGGGTTTAAAATAAGCTTGTGGGCTAGAGTTAGTTGAGTGTAAGTTGGTTAGGAAGTTCTAGCCATTTTAGTTTATGGAGGGAGAGACAGTGGTGAGTGGAAGACTTATGAGCAGTGGCGAATTTAGCAATTTTGTTATAGCAAGAGGTGAGCTGTTAACAAGGACTGAAGATTAGTAAGTAGTGGGGCACCATAGAGAAGGGAGGGGATAAGGAAGGAAGTAGCGAGAGTGATTTTAGTGGTGGATGTGAGGTATTTTGTCTATACAGCATGCCAAGTTTTTGATGTGTTTTTTTGATGTTTTTTTGTAGGTGGGAATTAAATTTTAGTTGGTTGTCGATGTGGACCCCAAGTAGTTTGGTCTCTGACACTATTTCGAGAGGTGAGTTATTTTGACTAGTAACTAAGAATGAGTTCATGTTGGGAGGAGTGACTTTGGAGGGAGTAAATAACATTAATTTGGTCTTGGTGGCATTGAGAGCTAGATGATTGCTTAGCATCCATTGCTCTGTGGAAGAGAAGGCGTCCTGAGTAAGTTTTTGTAGTGTGGTGATAGAAGAGGCAGACCAGATGATAGTAGAATCATCTGCATATTGGATGATGCTAGAGAAAGGGATAGATTTGTGGAAGTCATTAATAAAGATATTGAAGAGTAGAGGACCCAGTATGGAGCCTTGTGGAACTCCGGTAGGGGTACTGAGGAAGGAGGAAGTTGCTTTTTTCCATTTTACAGCTTGATTTCTGTTGGACAGATAGCTAGAGAACCAGTTCAGAGAGGAGGAGGATAGGTAGAGTTTGGAGAGTTTAGTTAAGAGCAGGCTGTGAGAGATAGTATCGAAGGCTTTGGAAAGGTCAAGGAGTAAGGTGGAAACAATTTGTCCAGAGTCGCGGGCTCTATTGACTATTTCAAGGAAGGAGAGAAGGGCAGTCATGGTGCTATGATTAGGTCTGAAACCGTGCTGTGTGGGGGTTATAAGATTATTGTCTAGGAGATTAGGAAGGAGTTGGAGTTGCACACATTTTTCAAGGATTTTTGAAATGGGGGATAGGATGGCTATGGGACGGAAATTAGTAATGCTGTTACTGTTACCACCTTTGTGTAATGGTATAATAAAGGCTTGTTTCCAAATTTGGGGAACTGTGCCTTCTTGTAGGGAGCGGTTAATTAAGATGCTAATGGGGTAGGCAAGACTTTCAGCAGCTATGCTAAGAAAGTAAGAAGGGATATTGTCAGGAGCATTGGTACATGGTTTCAATTTCTGAAGGAGTTTCTTAATAGTAGCAGTAGGAATGGGATTTAAAGAGAAGAGAGTGCAGTTGGGGGGGGGTGTGTGGAATTTTGGGGTGGTGTAGATGAGGATAGAATTTGTGTAGAAGAGGGGGTAGTGGAATTCGTGGGTTGGGAGTAGGGTGTGGATGTAGAGATTATGGGGGTGGGTGAAGGGGTATTAGATGATGGGGAGGAGATGGAGAATGAGGAGGTCAGTTTGGAAATAGAGTTAATAAAGAAAGAATTAAATTGAGTGGCTAAATCTAGTTCTGGAGCATTTGGATCTGGGGTAGGAGTATCAGGTTTGCTGGGGTGGAGGAGAGTGGAGATTCCTTTCCAGAATTTGAGGGTTGTTTTTGTTTTGGAGTGTAGAGAAATAGTTTTGTTGATGAGAAGAGATGAGTTTCTTTACTTTATTTCGGAGCATTTTGTATTAGTTAAGGAGTGGGGTTGCCTTATGTTTTTGGTAGCGTGCCCACACTATCTCTTTGTCTCATGGTAGAAAGAGTAGTTTTAGATAGCCAAGGGGCTGATTTAGTTTTTATTCTCTTTGTCCGTAAGGGAGCTTCGGAGTCAAGTAATTTTAAGAACGTTGAGCTGAAGTATGAGACTGCATTGTCTAGAGGTAATGTTTTTAGACAAGTCCAATTAACTGCTTTTAGTGAGTTTGAAAAGGTTATTGGGTTGAAGTTTTTTTGGTCACGGATCGTAATGAAGTTGTGGGTTCGTTGAAGGACAGTGGGAAGTCGGTGGGTAAAGGTGGGTAAGTGGTCACCTAGTGGGTCGGGAAGGATGCCACTGTTGGTGAAATAGTGGGGATGGGAGACTAGAATCTAATCCAATATACTCCCATTTGAGGGGTTTTTGGCTGGGTGAGTAGGCAAGTTGATCAGTTGTGAGAAATTGTAGAGGTTGATGTTAGTGGTGTTTGCAGGAGCCTGGATAAGGACCCAGTTAATGTTTACGTCTCCAAGGATTATGGTTTCATTACTAATGTTACTGGATAGCCAGGAAAGGATAAGTTGGAGTGTACAGATATTATCCCCTGGGGGGATATAGAGGGAAGCTATACATACGTGTTTGTAATTATTGATTTGTAGTAGAGTAAGGAGAAGTTCAGCGTTGTTAAAGTGTGGGATAGGTTTGTTGTAGGGAGAAACTACTAGGGAGGAAGAATATATAAGGGCTACTCCTCCGCCTTTTTTGAGAGGTCTGTCTTTTCTTATGATCGAGTAGTTTGGGGGAACTATTTCAGAGTCCTTAATATGTGGTTTTAACCAAGTTTCAGAAATAGTCAGGATGTCAGGTTTATTGTGTATAAGCAAAGCATGAAGGTTTGGGACTTTGTTAACGATACTTTGTGAGTTTAAGGAAGTGAATAATAAGGATTTATTTGTGGTGGTTATAGTGGTAGGGCCTGGGTTAGGATGGATGTCACCTGATATGACAGTACTAATCAGGTGTGGCATATAATAGTTTAGGTGAATAGATAGCAAGGTGGTGAGATTGGGGTTTATTGAGAAATGGAGGGATTTGCTAGTAGTGATAGGAATGGAGATTGTATGATAGGAGATAAGTTTGTATCGAAAAAGGAGGTTGTCTGAGGGGTATAAATAGGGGGAAATAAGAGAGTATGAGTGTGAGAGAGGTGAGTTGTGGTGGTTAGTTATATGAAAGGATTGGAAGTTGAAGGAAATAGTGGGCTGGGAGAGATGGTGGAAATTAGATAAGGTGAAGAGAAGTAGTAGTGAAAGGAAGATGGAGGAGTATTTAGAGAGCATGCATTGGGATGCAGTGGATGCAGTGGGATATCCATTTGGAAATGGTTTTCTTGGAAATGGGCTTCTCCTCTGCCCCTGGAGCAAAGCTGACAAGCAGCTGGTCTGTTTTTATGAAGGGTTTAGTATGGTCCAGACAGTATCTGAGCTATCTGTGTACGTCTAGCGAATGCAGAATTTTCCCCCTTGTTTTGAGGGTTGGGAAAGAATGTGGGTAGGTGTATGACCTGGTTGAGGGTCACATCAGATACCACCCTGGGCACAAAGGAGGGGTTAGGTCCTCAGGGAGACCCTGCCTGTGTGGAAAATGATGAAGGGTTCAACAGCCACGAGTGCCTGAAGTTCTGAAACACTTCTGGCTGAGGTGATAGCTAGTAGGAAGGCAGTCTTCCAGGAGAGATATTTCAACTCTGTTGAAGCAGCATGTTTGAAAGGGGGTAAGGTTAGCTTTTCTAAAACATAATTCAGGTCCCAGGGCTGGCGTGGGAGGCCTTCTGGGAGGTCTGATACTAGGTCAAGAGGTCTGAGATCGGGGGAAGCTGCTTGGGGGGCTGTAAGGTCAGGCTGCGCAATAAGGGGTACCCAATGCTGCCTGGGCCAATCTGGAGCAATGAGGATGGCCTTTGGTCTTCTCCTCCCTTACTTTGATCAGTACCTTGGGAAATAGAGGCAGAGGAGGTAAGGAGTTCCAGGGGAAGGTCAAGGCATCCAACTGTCACGTTAGGAGGTGATACTCCCCGGTACAGCAATTTTGCAGCTGGTGGTTAAGGAGCCAAGTAAAGAGATACACCTCTGGACTCCCCCACTCCTGAATGACTTGCAGAAAGATTTCCCTGTGGAGCTGCCATTCGTGGGGGTCCAATAATTTTCTGCTTAGGTAGTCTGCGAGGGTGTTGGTGACCCCTGGTAGGTATTGGGCAATTAGGTGTAGGAACCATGGAGGCGGCTGTTATCCAGAGGTTTATGACTAGTTGGCACAGAGGGTAAGATTGGGGCCCCCCCGTTTGCTGATATACCACATTACTATGGTGTTGTCTGTTTTTATAAGGAGGATCCCTGGTCTGAGATGGGGTTTGAAGGATGTCAGTCTTTTGTACTGCCATCATTTCATTCTGACTGATGTGTAAGTTGAAGGTGATTGGCATCCCAAAGACCTTGGGTGCACCTGCCTACTAGGTGAGCGCCCCAAGCAATGTCTGAAGCGTTGGTGGTGATGGTCTGGCTGGTAGGGCGGAGGATGAAGGGAAGACCCTTGTTCTTGGCACAGGCCTCTGCCAACCACAGAAACTCAGCCTTTATACATGAAATTAGAGGGAGAGAGGTCTCTAGAGACAGTGATGGCAACCAAAGGTTCTTTAGGTACCACTGAAGTTTTCTCATGTGAAGCCCGGCCAGAGGAATTAGGATGGACACAAAATCCCATGCATTCCAGGGCTTGCAGGAACTTCCTCGCCGTGAGGTGACTTCTGGAAGCCAGCTGGGTAAAGTAAAGAGGCAGAAAGCTCTGCTTTTCTGGGGGCAGGAAATCTATTTGAGATGCTGTGTCTAGCAGTGCTCCCAAGAAAATGATTTTCCTGGAGAGTATTTGCTTTGATTTCTTCTCGATGGTGTATCCTAAGGAGGTTAGGAGAGTTTTGACAAACAGGAGGTCCTTGAGGAGCTTTTCTTTGCAATCTGCCTGAATGAGGCAGTCATCCAGATAAGGGTAAATCTATATATTTTTCTGTCTGCAAAGGCTATGGCTCGGGCTAAGCATTTGATGAATACCTTGGGAGCAGTAGATACGCCAAAGGGTAGCGTAGAGAACTGAAAGTGTTGTGAGCCTGCTCTGAAGCAAAGACATTTTATGCAGGATTCCCTTATGGGGATGTGGAGGTAGGCATCTTTTAGATCTAGGGGTAACTAACCAGGCATTTTTAAGTAGCAGCTGCTGCAAAGTTAGCAGTTTCAATTTGGGGACCACCAGGAAGGTATTCAGAATGGATAGATCCAGGATGGAGTGCCAAGTGCCCTCTTTTCTGGGAACAAGGAATAGTCTGGAATAAAAGCCTTTGCCTGTTTGATCTGAGGGGACAGGTTATGCTGTCTCTTGGGATATGAGTTTGGACTTGTTTCAATGCCTCTGCCCACTGATTTGGAGGCAAGTTTGGGTACAGTCTTGAAATTGGGAGTTTGATGAAGGAGAATTTGTATCCCTGAAAAATTATCTTGAAGACCCACTGGTCCTTTGTTACAGAAAGCCAATTTTCTTTGCAGAGGGAGATCCTTCCTACTAGTTTTTGATGAGTGAAAAGAGGGCAGCGGAAGGAGAGGGAGTCAAGAATTTTTGCCATATAGGGATGGCTTAGAACTCCCTGCCTTTGGAGTGGAAGTGGTCCATTGTTTCGTTCTTCGCTGTCCCTGAGACAGGAGTCTGTCCATGTGGGGCTTACCTTGCCCCTACCTGCTAGGTGCTGGAAAGGACCAGTGTTTAGAGGGAACATTCCTGCTGAACCTAGGCGGTTGTAACTGAAGGATATACATTTTACTGTTTGCATAGATTTTTCTTTGTCTTCATCTTTTTAAGCAACTGTTCTGCTTTTACTCCAAACAAGCAGTCCTTATCCAAGGGTGCATCAAGTAATTATGATTTGACACAATCAGGAAGAGGTTGTTACTTCAACCGTGCAGGTCTCCCAATGACAGATCCTGACACTGCTGTCCTGCATGAGGCTTCTAGGGCGTCATATTCACAGTGCAATGAGTGTTTGGCCATGTGACGGCCGTGTCCTGGTCCAGTAATCAAAGAGCCTCAATCCTTACCACTAACACCAGGGAGAGTGCCTCATAAGAGGAAAGGATAACAAATACACACAGTAAAGTACAATTTCCCTTACGCGCACACAGAGATCACAGTCAGTCTGAGGCTGGTTGCTCCTTTGCTTCCCAGGTCCCCAATAAGACTCCCCACTGGCACAGCTATAGGGTCAAGACCTCAATCTAGCTGGCAAGCTAACCTCAAGTACCCTCTCTGTCACAACAGTGCTTCGTGTCTCTGCCCAGGTAGCCGACACACTTTGAGATGAGTATTTATACAACTTCACAGACACTCCTGGGAAAGGCTGACAAGATTCTCCAGCTGTCTCTCTTTACCCAGGCTATACAGTAGTAATTACTGCCACCACCAGCTAATACTTATTAGCTACCCAAAGGCCCTTAAAAGGGTGTCCAATTATTACTGTGCAATATTATTATCCAATTGGTAAGTGTGACTAATCAGTCTAAGGCTTATTAGAGTGGCCTTGTACAATAAACTCTATAAATATGCAATGTACTCTAGAGCTTAACTTGTGTCTCTACACAAACCAGCCACAGGTAAAAGGTTTTTAAAATATTTAATAATAAATAATCAAAAACACAAGACAATACTACACCACAGTGCTATCCAAGAGTTCAGAGATCACACAAACTTAAAACAATACAGTAGGAAAGTTCTGATACAAAAGAAAAACACAAGTCTAATCTTTATAGTCCTAGCTATTTCTACAAGAAAACATACTTCTAAGATACTACTTACATAAAGAGAGCATAAGGCAGTGCTGAAGGTTGGATATCAAGATTAAAATGCTTACAGTCTCTCTCTGAACAATAGTTTTTAAACTCACTAACATCTCTGCTGGGCCCTCTCAGATTACATCACTTTGACACTTCGGTTTTCCCAGTATACACATTACATCATTTTGACACTTAGTCTGGAGTTTCCAGGCCAACATGCTACATTATTTAGCAAGCTAACACCTGCTCAGGAAACTACAACAATAAAATACATTTCACATGCACACTCTAGCAATTATTCCTCAAGTTAAAATAAATGAAAACTCCAGCCAAGCTAGAACTTCCAATGAGTGACCTCCCAAACCTAGCTGAAACACCTGATGTTCATAAGGGTCATTTACATATATCCCATGTGCCTCTGTTACAGGAGGTTTGGGAAGTCACTCATTGGAAGTCCTAGCTTGGCTGGAGTTTTCATTTAGTTTTTTTCTGATTGTTTTTTTCAGTGTGACCTTCTGTTTTAATTTGTTAGTTGGGACATTTTGCAGTCACCCTAATGATAATGGACATCACCTGGGTATAACAACCCTGTGTTTCTTATGCTTAGTCAAACACTCCACTTATGCTATGCTGATGAGGTCATAAGGCTGAAATATGCATATCCATAGTTAGTGGGGTTTGACTTTATTGGCCTGAAATTGTCCGTTAAAACAACTTCAAGTGTAAAAGTCAAGGGCAATCAGAATAGCCATATAACTCAAACACCTAATGCTCATAAGGATCATTTGTATATCTCCCATGTGCCTCTGTTACAGAAGGTTTGGGAGGTCACTCATTAAAAGTTCTAGCTTGGCTGGAGTTTATTTAGTTTTTTTCTGATTGCTTTTTAAGTGTGACCTTCTAACTCTTTAGTTTTAAGGTAAAGCAATAGAAAGAATGTTATAGCCCAGACCAAATGACTCCTAGCTCTACAGATCAAAAAAACCTACAAGACAATTTTAATTTCAAAGAGCATTTGAAATGTCTGGCTTAGTTTTCCTTACAACAGATGGCAATGTTGCTACATTCTTGAAGTTCACATTTTACAGTGTTTTCTTTCAGTTAAGAAACAAGAATGTATTTTACATTTATATTTACAAATGATAGAATTATGTATCAAATTCTATTTGACTAGGCTGGCAGCCTTCACCCCTTCTCTACCAGTCTTCACAGATCACTGGACAAGTAGAGTGCAGTAAATCTGCTAACTCTTTCGAATTGACAGTCATGAAAGGTTGAAAAATTTTGTTTTAAGAGTTCCAAAATGTGCTGTTGATATTTTAACATGTGGAACTGACAGTTGAATGCTCTGATAGCTAAGACTGCAGAGGTATATACTTTTTTACCCCATCTGTCAACAGCTCTGGAGTCCTTGTCAGAAGGAATAGGCTTCTTTGCAGAACTAGCCTTAGCTCCTTTTGGTCCCTGTGTAATGACCTCCAGGCCTGCAGCAGGAATTCTGTACAGGTATTTGTGAGAATCCAGTACTCTGTAATAACTGTCAGGTTTTCTGGGAGCAGGTGAGAGGGCATCAGGCATTAAGCTGGACTTATGGAAGACATCAACCACCACCTCTAAGGGTGGAGGGATGGCCAAGGGTCTGTTCTGGGGCAGGTCTTTTCTTAGACTGAGGGGGCAGGTCTAGAAACGGTCTTAGACTGAGGGAAGTCCTGAGATTCATAGTAGAAATTGCCACAAAGTAAGTAGAATAAACTGGTAACAAAACACAGTTCACCTGCTGAGAAGTCCAATCCTTTAATGTAAAATACAATTCATATGAGCGCTTTCGTCTGCATAAAACAAACTTCATCAGATAAAGTCCCACTGTAACTGACATAATTTATAAAAAATGTTTAACCAATGAAATCTTCACATTAATAAAACAATTAATCAATAAAATTCTAAAGATACTGAACATTCAAAATTTAAAGAAACAAGAACATGTTGGTGGTTGTTTGTATGTATACACACACTTCTAACAGATTAAAAAATAATGCATAATGAAAAATTTTTGTTAAAAATATAAATAAACAAAGGAATAGTCTACAACATTATTTCATGGGTAAGTTGATGTAAAATGTATGGTTACATCTGATGTGTTGAAAATATATTTATGCCATTTTCAAAGTATATTTGCCTTTCCTGTTAAGATGGCTTTGATGTTTATATACTCATTTAAACCTGGAGAAATATTGGATTTTAATCTTAACTGCCATCTAACTTCCTTCTGCAGTAAAATATTTAGTTAGATGGCAGTTAAGATTAAAATCCAATATACTTTGAAAATGGCATAAATATATTTTCAACACATCAGATGTAACCATACATTTTACATCAACTTACCCATGAAATAATGTTGTAGACTATTCCTTTGTTTATTTATATTTTTAACAAAAATTTTTCATTATGCATTATTTTTTAATCTGTTAGAAGTGTGTGTATACATACAAACAACCACCAACATGTTCTTGTTTCTTTAAATTTTGAATGTTCAGTATCTTTAGAATTTTATTGATTAATTGTTTTATTAATGTGAAGATTTCATTGGTTAAACATTTTTTATAAATTATGTCAGTTATAGTGGGACTTTATCTGATGAAGTTTGTTTTATGCAGACGAAAGCGCTCATATGAATTGTATTCATAGTAGAAATGTTCCCTGAGGGTATGAAGGTTTTCCCCAAAGGAAAAATCTTCTGGTTGGGAGGCATAAGTAATGGATTCCTCTGCATCTGAATCTTCATAAGCAGTCAGAGGTTGTTGTTCCTCTTCAAAATCTGAATAATCAGACTCCACAGAATCCTGTTCTGTCAGTATTTCAGGAGAAAGGTCTCTTTTCCTTTTAGGTGTGGCTTGACTACCCCTGATAAGGGTGATAAGATCCTTTGCCACTTTAAGCATTTGAGCTTGGGGTGTGGAGCAGGAGTAAAATGGGGGCTAGAGGTAGCCTTCCTAGGAGTGGCCTTGCTTCTAGGCCTAAGAGTATCCATCAATCAGAGAGAAACGTTAGTCTGAGAAGACGTCAGTTTTCGTCTAGAGTCCATAGTGCGAAAAACATCATTGGAAGCCGGTGCCTGCGTCGTGGCCCCGGACCCAACAAAGGGAGAGATGACCAAAGGCTTGAAAGACTAAGAAGATTTCTGTGGCATACTAGACTCCAAAAGGTTCTCAGTAGAGGCCTGCGAAGGTATTGAAGCGAGCATCAGGGGTTGCGAAGGTGCCTCACTCAATTCCAGAGAACTAACTTTTCTTGTCTGG